>NW_024581049.1:254509-312251 GCF_017639235.1 Corvus kubaryi
CGGGCGTGGGAAAGTTGCGATCGCTGTGCGGGATCGGTGGGATTTGGGATTTTCCCGGCTCCGAGCGGGGCCGGGAGCGGCGGGGGATGGAAGGGGCCGGGCTGGGATCCTTCCTCCGCCCCGCTCCGCTCCCGGGTCCCCTCGCCCAGCGGCGACCCCAGACCCCCCCCCGCAGGAAGGGCCCTGCCGCGCCGGGGGATGCTCCAGTGGAAGGTGTCCCTGCCCCCGCCGCGGGGAGGGTTGAAACTGGATGGTCTTTTAGGACCCTTCCCAGCCAAACTATTGCATGATTCTCTGATCCTATGAAATACTCAGAGCTCAGAGACTCTTCTCCACCCCTCCAGCACAGCCCCCCAGCCCCCAGCCTGCAGTGCACCAGAAGATCCCAGTTCTCCAAGCCAGGCCAGCCTGCACCGGGACTGGGGCTGCAGTGGATCCCCCCTTTCAGCACAGGGAGTTCAGCAGTTGGGATGAAGCATTACCCCACACTAATCCTGGCAGTGGAGGCGTTTGCTGCAGCCCCCCCAGACGGTGCTAACGCAGGTTCCAGAGGCACTTTCTCCTCCAGGCAGGCGCAGAGCGAGGACCCTCTGCAAGGAGCTGCTCGGAGTGCAGGGCTTTGTTTCCTCTCCTCTGAACTTGCCGAAGACACAACAAATCTCTCTGTCAGCCGCAGGGATTATGGCACAGCACCCCCATTCCTGCACCCTCATCCCCTCCTCTCCATCCCCACGTGCCCATCCCCTCATCCCCATTTCCTCCTCCCCGTGCCCACATCCCCATCCCCACAGTGAGCAGCATCCCGCAGCTCTAAGGACCACGGGCACATCCTGATGCACCGAAATTGCCAATCCAAGCACACTGCCACCCCAACACCACACCCCAACACTCCAGTAAGTGCTGTGGAGATTCCGCCTCATCTCGCCCAGAGGCCCAGATGTTCAGCAGGCAGAGACACTTTCTCAGCCTTTAATTAAAAGTGCGCCAAGGTCACATTCCCCAGATCCCCGCTCTCCCTAGGGAGCCACAAAATAACTCAGCAATTCCCTGTGTGACTTTGTGACTGACACCCCACAATCCACAAGCAGATCCAGGATGTCTCTATGGCAGGGAGCACTTCCCGGGAAAGGTTTTTAGGGATAAAGCTCAAAAACGAGGTGCAGGACACCAGTCTGTTCCTCACCTGTCTCTGGCGAGGAGCATCATCCAGAGGGTTGATGATGAGGGAAATAAAATCCCCAGTTCTGGGGGAATTCTGCATGGGGTCAGTTCTCTGCCCCTTTGGCAGGCTCAATTAAAGCAACTTCTGTGAATCTTTGGAGTTTCTTGAGGGAAGGGATTATGGCTGTGGGCCCAAGGTGCCACCTGCACTGCTGGAGTGGAGTGATGCCTCACTCATCCAAGCATTCCATGCAAGGAACACACCTGCCCAGGGAGGAATGGGATTTGACTTTGGCTTTTCAAGCTGTTCAAGCAACACATTCAAGGTCTCCCTTTGCCACCACTGGAACCATCTGGGCACCCCATGATCCCGAAGAAATTAATGCTTTTGAGCAAAATTTGATTTCTATTCAGAGGCTGTACCTGTGCCAGGCGGTGCTGGCCAAAGATCCGGAGAGGGAAGTGGTGGGAGCTCAGTGCTGGTGGCTTTCAGAGCAGGGGTTGGCAGTTCAGCAGCATGGGCAGGGCAGGGGGCTGGCAGCACGGGGCTGGGAGAGGCCACCAAGCTCCCAGCAGTGCTTCTCCCTGTACAGGATCCTGCTCCACAGCAGTTTTCCAGTCCCAGGTCACCAGTGATGCTCTGAGGGAGCTGGTCTCCCCCAGGGGTCAGCTGTTAATGTGGGGAGAGATGCTGGACGCAGGACTGGGGGAAAGGGAAGCTGCCTGTGGTTCTCCAGGGTTAAAGGTGGACTGTGCAGGGCAGGAAGAGCTCAGCCAGGATCTTCCACCCTTCCTGAGACAGAAGCTGCTGGGATGGGGATGTGGGTTCCTCCTGTGTCCTTGCAGACAGTGGGACCACATCCCTCCAGAGGAGAAGAGGGCTGAAGAGGAGAACTCACTGGGGATAAAAGTGACAGCAGGGAGAGAAGAGGGGGCTCAGGGAGGAGGTTTTGGAGAAGAGCCCATGGCAGGGCAGAGGATGTACAGGACCAAAAGCTCAGAGCATTTTCCCTGTGCCCCGGGAGAGGGTGGTGGTGGCGGCTCTTACAGACACGTCTGGGATGGAAGGAACAACATAAAACAGTATGAAAAAGAGCCAGCACCACTGTGTCTCTTTAAAGAGAGAAAAATTGGATCTCATGATAACTGGGCACCTCCTCTTGATTTTAGGGGGAGGGAGGGGATCTGAGTCCTTGTTTAGAAGCTCTGGTAATCCTGGAAAAGCCCTCTGCTCTCTGCTGCTTCAGCTGGGGACCGAGTCTGGGCTGAGGGACCATGTGGACGGAGGAAGGAGGACTAGACAGGGAATGATCACAGCCAGGATCTGAGATCAGAGAGAAGGAATGTTGTTATGGAGAGGCTGAAAGCTCGGGGTGGGGATGACTCATGCTGGAGAACATACAGCTGTTGGAGCGGGATTTGGCACCGGCTCGCGGGGCTGCAGAGCCTCCCCCATTAACAGAGAGGGGAAAGAGGAGCCTCCATGATGGCTCCAACCTGGCGGAGGCAGCTGTGCTGGAGGTGGGTGCAGAATGCTGCCTGTCAGAGTGGGGTCACGGCCTGGAGAGGTATTTTGGGCAGCAGAGAGGGCTCAGCAGTGAGGTCCCCTCTGGCTGAGGGATGTGCATCCTCAGCACCAGGGCTCCTCTGCTCTCCATGATGCTGCCTTGGGGAAGAGCAGTGGGGCTGGGATGGGGCTGGACAGGTCAGCTGTGAAGGGCAAGGCATGAAGCAGACATTCCCCCCTTATCTAGTGACAGGAAAACCAAGGCATGGAGCAGAGATGCTCCCTGTGGGCTCCTTGACCCATGGTCACGCTCTCTTCATGCTGGGAGAGGTGGATTGGGCCTGGAAGTGATTTCTGTCTGTGGAGTCAGACCACCATCCCTCCTGGGCTGCTGGCAGCTGATGCTGGTAGGGCACCAGAGCTTCCATCCAGCGGAAGACGCTACAGCAGCTTCCCCAGAATCCACTGGCTGCCACAGGGATAAGGAGGAGAGAGAGTCCCCACATCCACGGGAGCCAGGGCAGGCAGGGAAGGAGATTTGGGCAAGGCATTAGGAGCGGAAGGGTGAGCCCAGCATCTTCCCAAAGTCGCTTTCAGAGAGATGGTTTTTGTATGATGCCTGCAAATAATCACAGCACCAGATTCCCAGTGCCGTGGGATAAAAGCTCCATAGGCTGCTTTGGAGGTGGCCCCATTACAGGGGTAAGTGAAACGACTGTAAATACAAACAGACTTGTTATTAATCATGCTCTGTAAATGTGGAGTCATTATCTTCATGTCCCTGGAAAAGTAATTATCTCCAGCTTTTCAATAAGAACTTGAAAAAGCCTAAAGAGTTGAATTCTGGAAATGTCATCCATCTCCATGTAGAAGAGAAGCTGCATATTTTCACATATTAATGCAAGTTAATCGAATTTACAAAATGAGTGAGTTTTAATACATCTACAAAGCTGTAAGTTAAATGCCTCATCCCAGGGATTTATGACATGGTTTCACAAACTTTTCCAGTGTTGGACACATCCTGTGATGCCGTGTTTTATTGTCTAGCCAAGGGTGCTTGTGCAGGACACAAGATGGGATCTGATTTACAGATCTGTCCTCCACTGCCATGTACAGCAATCCCTCCTCGCATGAGTGGGCTCAGGGGTGCAGAGCTCCATGTAATGAATTCCTCTTTCCAAATAACCAAACCCCAACGTTTTCCAGTTGAAGGGAACATCAAGCCAATCACTTCAGGCCAAAGCACAGCTCTGTGAAGTTTTATGCAACTGAAAGTCCACAGAAACACATCCATGCTCAACCAAAAATATTTGGGAAGATGATATTGCCTGCTGCATTTACACTCCTGATGCTCCAGCAGCCACTTGGGGAGAGGAAGAGCAAGAGGAGGAGGGAGAAAAGGAGGAGGAGGAAGCGAGAGGCTGCAGACCTGGGGCAGCACCTGCCAGAAACTACAGGGCAATTGCATTTTCAGCTTGGACAGTGCAGTGTCAGCAAGGCTGGGCAGGAGATGAAGTGGGTTTAATGTCAGCCCATGTCTCTTTAACACACACTGTGAGCTCACAGAGCTGCAGGAAAGGTGCTCGATCTTGTCTACCCATACCCAGCACTCAGTGAGTGGCTCAGGCTGGGGTCAGTGCAGCCAGAATGAATTTTAAGCTGCCAGAAGCATTCAGGAGAGGGGCTTTTGCTCCGCATCTGGTCATCACTTGCTTTTCTTGGTCACACAAAGGATCCAGCTCCTGATGGGAAGAGTGGACTGTCTTGAAGGATTATCCCAAAGCACACCAAAAAGCTCATCCTTCTATCTTTTCACCAGATTTCAGAAACTTTCTTGTATCGAAGTGTTTTGGTTTGTCATTTCAGTTATATCCTAAATTACTAAGCATTAATGCTTGCTAATGTTGAAGTAACAGAAATAAAAGCTGAAGTACTTCAGCTAAAGCTGGGATGAGGTATTTCACAGAAATGCAATATTCTGAGATTGCCTTTTCATTTCAAAATGAGCCATAACATTTCCAGCTCCACATGGCTCTTGGGGGGAAGGTAATTTGGATTTTCAACCCTTTATTGCTTTGCCAGAGCAGGCAGGGAAAGATTTGAGAGAGTCTGGGCTCTCACTGGCAGCAGCTCTGTGAAACTCTGGTGGCTTGGGGGCAGAGGTGAGGGATCTTCCTGATGTCTCATCCTACAGGAGAAATCCCATGGGAATCCAATGAACCCAAACTGGAACACAGACCGAGGGAAATGCATTTTAGACCCCGTTTAATCGAATTGCTGAACTTGTCCCTGCAGGAGCTCAGGAACAAGCTGAGAAGGGGCAAACTCCAACTGAGAGGAAGGAGCTTCATCGTCAGCTAACGAACGTGGTCGATGGGATGACGGGATGACGTCTGCACTGCAGAAGCCCTCAAGGCATCATCACTCTGAAGGGATGGAGCACACCAGGGAAGCATCATCCTCCATCTATCCCTGACCCATGCCAGGATCCACATCCCAAAACCCTCCCATTCCTTGTTTGTTCCTTCCTTCATTAAATCACACCCTTGTAAGCATCAGGCCTTCATTAGCAGCTTGCAGGGGGAGGGTGCTGTCCCCTGCTCGAAGCCTGAGGGAGGTGAAACCACAGGGTCTGGCAGTGTCCCTTGTTCCCACAGTGGGACATGGAGCCATCCTGTACCAAAAGCCCCTTCCCAAAACACTTCACTTTGGTGATGCAGGAGCTGAGCATCCCCTGTCCACCACACAAGGAAAACCGCAGGACTCATGTGCTTGGGCACCCATAAGACAAAAATGTCCCTTATCTGCCTCGATTTGCAGGCTGAGGACACATCTTGGGTCAGAACATTAAGTGGCCATTATTGGCAATTCAGATACCTGAGCCCAGTGTTCCCAAAATACAGTGAATATCCCCAAAGCAGAGACATGCCCTCACCAATATTTCCTCACTGAAATGGTGTCTCTTGCTGTGTCTGAGCACCAGCTCTTCCAGCAGCCCCAGAGAAGGCTCTGGTTCTGCTATCAAGCTGCTAAAGGATTAGTAAATTTTAAAACATTACCAAACCAGCATAAAGAAATCACCCAGTGCAACATCCACAGCCTTTTCTTGTGCTTTAAAGTTGGTTACTGAGGTCAGGCAGGAACAGGAGGAGCCTGTGCAGTGCCTCAGCACTAACAAATTTATCTGCTCCTCGGCCCATCAGCTGCATCTCAGCATCTCTGGAATGTTATTGCATTTATCCGTGTCCCTGCTTCAAATAACATCCAGGGAGCTGAGACCTCAGGAGGGGGCAGGACTTGGGCAAGATCCCCTGGAAAGGGAGATGAGCCCAATCTCAGCATAAAGCTTTCTTGTTTGGAATATTCTGCTTTATCCTGGGATACAAACTCATCCTCTGCATCCCTTTCCGTGACAGATTTGGATCCCCCCGCCCACATCACCTCACAGACATGGAGCCAGTGCACAAAGAGCTTCTCCCACTTTCTGGAGCATGGGAGGATGTGGAATCTCCCCCACACCTCATGGCAGGGCAGCCCCCGAGGCTTTCAGGGGATCTCAGCCCTACAACACCAGAACCCCAGCACGGCCCCCACAAATCCCTCCTCCCCTGCTCCCCAGGGACACCAGCCCAGAAGCAGGGCTGGAGCTGCGCCCTGGTCATGTTTAAGGTGGTGATGGTAAAATTAACCATTTGGGGGGGTTGTGTGGGGACAGAGCAGGGTGATGGATTTGGAGCTGTGGGACCTGAAGGGCAGGAACACCCAGGCATTAAACAGCAACTTTCGGGGAACCCATTTCCCTCTGTTCAGCTCAGACACAGGGATTTTCTCTCCCCTGGGAAGGTCCTGGAAACCCCCTGGCTGCTCAGTGGGTTGAGATGTAGTGACCTCATTAAAAGCCATGGGGCTTACATTGGGCTGGGATTCATCCAAAGGACACATTTCCACCCAAAGGGCACTTTCCTACCCGAAGCAAGCCGGAGCAGAGCCCGTTTGCCATATGGTGCAGGCGGGAGCAGCTGGGAGGAAGGCTGTGGAGAGCTTCCACAATTTCATCTTCGCAATTTCTTCTCTAGAGTGAGAAGATCAAGAGGAAAAAGAAACGGCGAGGGGACATTTGCAGGCATCCTTCTCCTTCCCTGCTGGAAAGGTCAGGTGTTGAGAATGGAAATGCACCACACCAGTTTTTTCCAGGAAATAATTTGGGCTCCAGCACCTCACTGTGCTTGACCTTCCCAGGTCACTGGAGAGGCTCCATAGGCAGAGGAGAGCAGGGAGAGCTATTAAGGTAATGGGTGGGAAGTGGCCATGAATAAATCAGCAGCATCTTTCCAGCCATCAAAGCCTGAAACTCTCCCGTATGGAGCGAGGAGCAGATGGGAAGCAGGGTGATGCATGTGTGGTTTATGACAGGGGTTATCCAATGCTGTTAACCTACGAACCCAAGGGACTTGGCCCCACGCATCCCCATGCTGCTGTCATGGGGGGATTTTGGACCTCACCCCCCAGCCCTGCACAGAAATCCCCTCCCAAAGCCACTCCTGAGCATCATGGAGCAAAGCCTTTCCCTTTGGAACAGCTCTGGGCTGGATCTGTGCAGGGCTTTCACACTTTCCGTTTGATGCCACAGATGAGAGACAAGATGTGGAGAAGCACCACCAGCCCGATACCTCCCTGCGACCAGACACATCCTTCTACCTCCAGCTGTCCAGCCTGGCCCTGGTAATCCCAAATCCCAGGCATTAGACATTTAATCTTACATTTTATCATGTCTCCTCTTACCAGAGGGTCTGAAATTAAAAGGGAAGGAGGGAAGAGCTGAGCTCCTGTGAGTTTAATTGGTTCTGGCTGGTGGATAAGAAGGAAGGAGGAAAACGCAGCAGTTTCTTCTGCTGGCTTTCCCTGGTGTTTCCTGAGAAGCTGTAACTATTCCGGAGGAGGGGAAGAGATGCAGGATCAGGGGAGGGCGGGACAAATGCCCCCTCCCAGGACAGAAGAGGAACTCGTGTTCGTTTCTCAGCTGGCCCCGGGCATGTGGAGCTGAGCCAGCAGCCTCGACTGCACCCCGTGAACGTCATTTTCCATGATGCAAACTGGGAGAGGGGGAGAGGGGCCGAGGCAGGGCACGGCCGAGGCAGAGGTTTGGTGCCTTTGATGTCCTCTCCTTCCATGCAGAAAAGCTGGAGGCATCTCCCCTGCCCCCGGCTGGTGCAGGGGAGGGTCCCACTCGGGCTGTGAGCGGGGCTGGGTGCTGAGCACTGGAACCAGGAGCGGGATGGACTGGGCATGGAGCCGGAGGGGATGCGGGACAATGAGCTGGGGACCAGGGATCCCCATTTCCAAGCACCGGGAGCTGGCAGCAGACTGGATTTGGCTGTGGCTCCCAGAGGGTACATGGTGCAGGTCACAGCTCCTTTTGCTAATGCCCTGTGGGTTCTGGGATATAAAAATTCCAGTTTCCATTCCCTCCCCCTAGCCTGTAGGGCCCCCTTGGGACATCTCAGTTTTTTATCCCGAAAGTTCCAGAGCAGGATGCAGAACCATTAACACAGGATACTGCACCATCCTGCTTGTCATCCCTGGATCCTGCTGATGTTAATCAAAAAGGGTGCTGTCCTGGTTAACAAAAGCACTTATTTAATTAGTATTGTCAGAATAGATAATTTTTAATTGCATCCCCCATTCCCCAGATGAAATAAGGAACTGTACTTTGATCTCAATTGAAATAACTATTAGCAACAGGTATATGTTATATATAGATATATTTTATATATGTATCAATACATTATTTTCTAGATGAAAATAAGCAGATCCACAGCTGACTGGAAACGAGAAAAAAGACCAGGTGGTGAAGCTGTAGCCCCACTTTTCCTTATTTATCAGGGAAAAGCAGGATGTAGCATCTCACAGCAGTGGCCATTGGCTGGGGAAGGTCACTGGGAACCACAGGCTGGGATGCTGCAATATTTCCCCACTGCCAGCCTGCGGGAACTACTGGGAGAAGATGAATTTTGGAAAAGCCTCACGTACTTAAAGAATAATGTAACCTGCCAGGCACTTAGTGCAGCCAGATAAATGGAACTGCCAGCTGGAGCTCAGCCAGGGGAAACTGCCCGAGGCAGAGGCTCTGGGGACAGGGATGAGCTTGGGGATAAGGCAGGACACGTCTGGAGCTGACGCTGTGGGGTCTTTCCTTGTGTGGATGTGCAGAGGCTTTGGAAACAGGGCAAGATGGGGAGGTGGGATGTGCAGTGGTGTTGGGCAGGGTGCCCCAGGGAAAAGGGGCCCACAAAGAACATTCTGCAGCTTAAACTGATGGTAAGAACCAGGCTGTGCCCGCTGCCGGCCGAGCATCCTCCGCGCCGTGCTCCATATGGCAGCTATTACCGCTGGCAAGGGAGCCGTTTGCAGCATGAGCACACACAGACACACAGACACACAGACAGTTCCCCCCGACAGCCCCCTGCCCTCCTCGTGCCTAATTAGCCCCACACTCTAACGAGCCGCGGGTGACGCCGCCGCGCCTCGCCCGCAGCGCTGCCCGGGTGGGGTCCGCGCCCAACTCGCCCCAGCTCGCCCGGCACGGACACAGGACGGCTCAGCCATTCCCTGCCCCGTCCTGTGCTTCGGTTCTTGGGGAGAAACATCCCAAAGCTGCCACTCCAGACCCTGGGAGCAGGCGCTGTGCGCTCCTGCTCGCTGGGAACAGGTTTGGAGGGGGTGGCTGAGCACACAGGCATTTACGAGCGAAGCCAGTAGTGCTGTTTGCAATTAAAACAGCCCAGCCCTTTCCAGAGCAAGGCTGCTTCTCGCCCCTGAACCTCAGCAAGCTTCAAAGCCCTCGGCTGGAGTTCATTGGCACCGGGTGAGTTTTCACCCCTCCTCTCCAAGAGGTCTCTGGAAAGGACTCGCTGACAGCATGGAGCAGAGCCGAGGAGGCTGGGTGCTGGATGGAATTCGGGAGGGCAAATCACACCAGTTACGGCGCTGTGCTCAGAAGTTTTACCTTGGAAACACCAAGCCTCCCACAGCCCATCCCAATCCACACTCTGTATCCATAATCGCAGAGAGTCGCTGCAGCCCAGCGCCCCAGCGCCAGGCCAGGGTCACAGCCGAATGGCCACCACTGCGAAGGCAGCAACAACCGTGAAAAATGCTCTTTATAATCCCTCTGGAAAGGATTAAGCCATGCTGAATGCAGAAATGAAGACATTTTATGGCCACCTAAGGACTGAGCAAGGGAGGAGACACCAGCAAAGGGACCCATGAGGGAATGAGTGGAAATAACAAGGAACTGGTTTTTTTTGGGGAGCAAAAGGGATAATTTTCATTTAGGGAACCTGACACTGTTTCTCCCAGTAAGTTTTCAATTACAGACTGGGTAATGGAAAATCCTGTAATAATTATGTCCATGTTGTAGTGCTATGGAAAATGCTGTAATGAGATTAGGTCTGTGCCGGGCTCCTCTGGAGAGCAGAGGGGCAGCATGCACAACCTGCCCCATGTGCCCATTCCCCTCCATCCTCTCCTGCTCCCCACAGAATTGCCAGGGTTTGGGAACTCTCCTGATGCCCAAATCATGTGGTGGGGAAAGGCTGTGGTTTTCTCCCACTGTAAGAACAAGCTGGAGGCAGTCAGTGAAGGTCTCAAGACATGGCTCTGGCCGAGGCTTTCCAGCCCTCTGATCCTCTTCAGCTTCACCATCTCCATCAGTGAGATTTTTCCTGGAGATATTTATGGCTCCTTCTCTGTTGCTTTCCATGTCCCACTGAATATTGCATGTGCTACCATTCCCCAAGGACCGATAGTCTGAAGAAATCTGATTCTTTTCTGGAGCTGCTAAATGGCACCTCTGCCCTTCCCTGGTGTGATCAGATCTGTGCGTTTACCACTGGTTATATTTGCAGGCACTTCTGGGTGTGATTAGCAGCTGAAGACTGTCAAGGAGTCAAGCTCAGGCGTTAGAGCCTCTCTGGGGGCTGCTGAGAAAACAAAAGCAGCATTTTTCCTTTCCACAGAGGCTCGTGGTAGAGCTCAGCAGAGATGGGTGGTGGCAGAGCCACCCTGAGAGGTCTGAGCCACCCACCAGGGTCCCAGTCACCCATGAGGGGTCTGAGCCACCCACAAGGGCCCAAGCCACCCACCCCATCTATTCCCAGCCCTCTTGCCATTGTACGTTTGGCTGGAGATCCTGACCCAAACACAGCAAGAAAAAAGGTGTGGGAGCTAAAAACAGGGTTAAAAAAGGGAAGAAACAGGGAGGGGAGGAGACGTGCAGGTCCAAAGGGAGGGGGGGAATCTGTGCCATGGGGCCTTCCAAAGCTCTATTCCTTACAGAAGTGCTTATAGAGATTATTGTACTTAATTTATGTAGATCTGCACTGGCACTAGAAGAACTTAGAAACGAATTAAACAGCAACTGAAGAACAGCCCTGGCCTTGGATCTCACCCAGAGGGAAGCAGTTCCTGGGAATCCTGAACCAAGAGGGAGCTCAGCTGTCAGAATGCTGCTTAATCTTCCTAGAGATGACATTAAATTTGGGGTGATTTTATGGGGAAAAGGGAAACAAATCAGCTCACAAACCCCGGAGTTCTCCCAAGGCAACAATGGAAACTCTTTTGGCATCAGTGGCCCAGGGGAAAGGGATCATCTGATGAGCAATGATTTTTGACACTATGTTAAGTAGAAGACTTGGATCCAGTCTCCAAGTGACTGTCTAGATGAAATCCAGGGGAAAAAAGGAGATGCCATTTGGGTGAACACTTTGCTAACCTTGTTAAGAGGGACTGGAGCAATTACACACATGGCTGTAATAGGCAAGAAAATAATTAACACTCTGGCGCAGCTCAAGTGGTGATTTTATGAGTCCTGATGAAGCTGAGCTCCCGTAGGAATATCAGGGTGTGGGGTTTTTTCCACTCTTTTGGGACTATTTCATGATCTTGCATACAACTACTGAATTTTTCCATCTATGGATTTAACTCAGCTGCCCGAGCAGCTGTGAATTAAGGGACCCTCTTGCCCTGTGAGGACAGAGCCCCACCACACCTCACCTCTGGGGATACTTCCCAGCTGATGCTTTCCTAAAGTTATCCAGCATTTACCAAACATTGCAAGGAGCTTTTCTAGGTTAATCATCCTCAGAGCCTGGGCAGGCAGGCATGAGGGAAGAGGAGAGAGGAGAAAAATCCTGCCGTGTTATTACAATAAAACACTCAATAAATACTAAGGAAAGCATTCCATACATCCTGCCTGAAGGAATTCACCGCGCCTGACCTCAGCCAGCTGAAAATCAGCCGTCCCCTGGGCTCACACGAAGGTTAAGGGAGAAAGTCAGCATTTCCACACATCTAATCCCAAAAGAGCTGTTTAATGAGAAGGGGATTCCTTCATTTCCACAGATGATGATTCCTTCAGTATCCAGTGCCGGAGCTGAGACTCCTCAGACAAGACGTTCAGCTTTCTGAGGGCTGATGCCACTTGAAACAAATCAGACCTTTGACAGTGCCCAGTGTGTCTCTGGACCACACCAGATCACATCAAAGCTGTGCTATCTCATTCCCAGCTCTCCCTCGCGTGCCAGGAAGAAGGGCTGAGAGCCGGCAGCACTTGTGCGCAGCAGGAACAGGCTCAGGCTGGAGCTCCTGTCCTCGCTTGCCCTCGTGCACAGCAGCTGAGCTCCCTGTGGTAGCTACTGCAGGCCCTGCACCCGTCTGGGTGATGCTCCTCTCTCTCGAACCAGGCAATAGGATGGTCCCCCAGGGTCCAAAGCAAAGAGCAGCCCAGCGGGAGGAGGGCAAGGAAGGTGAAAGCACCTGGTGTTCGCAGGGCGTCTCTGACAGAGCGAGCCTGACCCCGTGGGATCAACAGGAGACTTTGTTTTCTTTATCCCTTCCAGCAATTAATCAATTTTACTGCTAAACAAAGCTGACTCTTTGAAGGGGAGGTCTCCTATTTTAAATCTTGTTTCAGGGGAAGTGGTAGATGATCTCGACCAGACGTGTCTTCTTAAAGGGATGCAGATGCTACTGCTCTGGCTGAGCACCCTGGAAGGCAATGGAATCCCAGAATATCCTGAGCTGGAAAGGACCCACAGGGATCATCCAGTCCAGCCCCAGGCCCTGCACAGACACCCCAAATCCCACCCTGGGCATCCCTGGCAGCGCTGCCCAAACGCTCCTGGAGCTCTGGCAGCCTCGGGGCCGTGCCCATTCCCTGGGGAGCCTGGGCAGTGCCCAGCAGCCTCTGGGGGAAGAACCTTTCCCTGCTCTCCAGCCTGAGCCTGCCCTGGCCCAGCTCCAGCCGCTCCCTGGGTGCTGTCCCTGTCCCAGGAGCAGAGATCGGAGCTGCCCCTCGGGAGGAGCCGCAGCCCCCGCTGAGCTCTGCCCTCAGTGTCCTCTGCTCCAGCTGGACACACCAAGAGCCCTCAGCTGCTGCTTGTGTGGCCCCTCCTGACCCTTCACCAGCCTTGTAGCCTCTTTTGGATGCCTTCTAGGATTTAAGACCAAACAGCACTTGGAGAATTCACTTTAATACATCATATTTCTCTTCAAAAATGAATTACCTCCTTTCTAACAATCTGAAGGACTTAGACACATATTCCCAGCTCTTCCCACTGGCAAAGCTCATGCAGGAAGATCAGATCCATTGCACCTGGGTGACAGAATGCTCCTGAGGAGGTCCCGGGCTGCAGCACGGACCAGGAGCTCCAGCACCTCACCAAAGACTGTGAACCCGATGCCTCCGGTGCTACTTATGCACCTCTTGAGTGTGGGCGAGAGCCAAAGCTCATTGTTGAGTTCTCCTGCCATGGCAAGCCTCCAGCTGGGGTGGATATTGATTTTTGGGGGACATTAACATATTATTCTCCTCCTGGTTATCACCACAAGCTCTTAGTGGCTACAAGTGGACAGAGGCTACTTTGTCTGTGCTCATGTCTAGTCTTTCCTCTGCAGTTACAGGGGCAAGCTCTGTGTTTTTATCCTGCCTGCAAGAAAATTCTGTGGCTCCATGATCAGAAGCTCCAGTTCAAGTTTATAAAGGTTTTCCATTTGTAGTGGATACAGAGTGCCTTGCAACATCCAGCTGGAAATAGAGTGGTAACATACAATAGAGCCATGCACAGCATCACTCTTGGTTCTTAATGGAATTTGCTTGTAAACAGACATAAACAAGCACCAGCTTCAAGGCAAGAGAAAAGCTTTGGAGGCTCTTTCCTGGGGAAACCTTGTGCAATAGTAAAAAAACCCATAGTCTGCTTCCTGCCCTGCTTACAGCGAGTCCTCGTAAGAGAAACTGCCTGGGTATAAAAAGAAATGACTCACTGAAACTGGTAACACTGAACACAACTTGGTTTTGATCCAAAGCCAAAAATGTTTTATTTATTTGAAATGTAAACGGTTCCTTTATCAACTGCCTGGTTCAGGGGTTGTTTAGGGCAGTTTCCTTCCAAATAGGTTGCTCAGCCCAGAGTTTTGCAAAATCCTGGGAAACAGAGAAAGCAGCAAGGAAGACACAGAAACCCTGTTGGCTGATTTATGGAGAGTGGGAAAGAGGCCTCCCATCCCTTGTGAAAGCATTCCCAGAGCTGCCTTTGCTGGAAACTTGTTGCTGCCACAAGATGAGCAGCGCAGCTCGTGCTGCAGCCACCAGCATTGCTGCCACCTGCACCCAGCACAGCTCTGAGGCTCCTTTCTGCTTCCAGCCCCGTCTGATCTCCCACTGGGGAGCACCGTGGGGGCACAGGGATCCCGACAGAATCCCGTGTCATCGCTGGAGCCACTCCCCTTTGAGCACCGTGGGATTCCTGCTCGCTTTGGGTCACCCTGGCCTGGCTCTGGCTGTGGTGCTGGGTGCAGTGCTGCTGCCTCCAGCTGGGCTGGATGGACCCAGTGCTGCTTGCTCTGGTTCATCCTGGGCTTTCTGGCCATGGGAAGGGTCTGCAGCCCGGCTCGGTGGGAGCAGGGGAGGCTGAGATGCTGCTGGAGTTGTGCTGCTGCTGCCCAAGAGCATCTTCTGCTGTTCTGTTACAGGATTTGGAGGAGCTGGTGGGAAATCCGATCCAAGGGTCTGCCTTGATCCCGCCAGGCCCTGTCCCCTGGTGCTCAACTCACCACCCCCAGGAGGGACACAGGGAGAGTGGACGGTGTTGGGAAGGAGGGATGGTGGTAAAGAGAAGGGGAGGCCCGTGGGGTCACACACGTGTGCAGCATTCATGGAGGGGAAGGGGATTGATTGTGGGATAGCGGCAGAATTAACTGATTGCAGGAAGAATTGATTGGTGGGGAAGGAGCATCACAGGGCAGGGAGATCCCACAGGCACAGCCAGAGAGAGGAAAAAAACCCAGGGAAAAAAAGGGAGAAGGTGCTGCTGAGCTCTGAAGACTTAATCTGGTTAGTTCTTTCAGCATGTGGTGTGCTGGCAAAGCGCAAGGAGGAGAAAAATACCTGTTTGTGGGGAAGAAAACAAAAATCAGCGTTTCAGCTGTTGTGTTTCTTCTGAAATGAAGAGCAAGACCTTCCCCAGCCATCGACCAGCAGCACAGACATGCTTAGGAATGGGGAAATTTATATCCGAGCCTCTTCTCTGGCCTACCTCATTTCCACCCATGTGAGAGACGAGTTCAAGACAGAGTGAAAACCATCTGGAGACTCACTGAATAGTTGTGTGGTCCCACTTGGAGCAGCAGAGACACAGCACAGCCTCCCCTGCTCCAGTCCTGCCAGGGATAACAAACCCGGAGCCGCGGGCTCCAGGCACCTGAGCCTGGAGTGGAAAAGCCGCACTTGAGTTTTAGGAGGGTGCACAAAGCAGAGGCGTTTTGGCAACCCCGACCCATAGAGCTGCTGGATTCCAGCACAGCCATGACCCCAGCCATGGAAACCACCTCAGTCTGGAACAATCTTTTGGAAGCGTTTCTGAACGCCGGGGGAATTTGAGTGACTCAAGTGCTGAAAGGGACACGGACAATGCTCTGGTTTAAAAAGCTCCTTAAACCAGCATTGCTGCAAAAAGCCACTCCATGGCCCAAAAGGACCCACTGCTGATGACATGTGAGGACACCAGGCTGAATGATGCTGAAGCCATAACCACATTTTTGAGGACAAAGCACAAGATTAAAGGCACTGGTGGCCTGGCCCAGGATGGGAGTGGGTAGGAAGGGGTTTCCTGGGGGGATGCCAGAGCCCCTCATGCCAGCACCTCTGGGGGCTCTGGCACTGATACCCTCCTGAATAGGCCTTCAGCACATTTCTTGGAGAAACAGCTGGAAATGTTCCAGCAGCAAATGTATCCGACTCCAAAAAATATCTTGCTTACATTATAAGTATCTGGATGGTGAATAATGTAGAGGAGAAAGTGTCGTGGGGCAATTAATAAACTGAGGCTGTACTTGGTGGCAAGGAGAAGAAAATATTAGGGGAAGTGACAGGCAAGTCAATAAACAGTGGAGTGTGATTTGGGAAAGGTCTGGCACTTCTGCAGCTGGCTGGGCAGGGCACAGCCAGCCCCACCCTTGAACCCTTCCAACACTCCACTTTTCTCCAATGCCACCCTCCTGAAGCTGGAATTTGCCCGTCAGCTGCAGAGCGCAGGACGGGGACAGCAGGTTCCCCCTCCATCCAGCCCCACATCCTTCTTCCCACTGGGCTGGGCTCTCAGGGGAGTGCAGTTGGTTTGTCTTTACAGTTCCTGCTCCTGGGAGAGTTGTAGGATTTGAGAATTTTAGGTTGTCAGATGAGGTTTGTTGTGGAAACCAGGGTGGTGCAGGATCCAGCCAGTGTGAGAAGGTGAGAGCTGGGGTCTGTACCCCCTCCTTGTACACCCACAGCTAACAGCAGGTGAACTGATAAAATGAGAGACCCCTCTAGTCCCTGGGGCGTTTGCAAATCCTGCTGGGAACTGTGATGGTCTTGGCATGAGGAACAAACCAGTCCCACAGAGCATGGTCATGGCTGACAGAATAACTTGAGCAGGCAAAAAGATCAGGTTTTCCCTGCCCAAGGAAAAATATGACTTGGGACAAAAAAATTCCATGTTTGCCTGAGCAGAATAATCTGCAAATGCAATCAGCCATTTGGGTGATTGATGCTCTCTGCTCTGCTCAAACTTCTCTGTCAAAATCGTGGGGAAAAAAAAAAATCGCTGCTGCAGAGAAACTCAGATCTCCGAAGTGCAAGGACACAGCCACACATCCCAGCACAGCCCCGAGGGAACTAACAAGAGTACAGAGCAGCATTTGATGTTCCCGAGCCTGCTCCAAGCAACCCAGCTCCCCAGACCGGGAATCCGATCACGGTAACAAAAGCAAACAAGCCCGGGGTTTAAATAGAAGCAAAAAACCTTGGAAGAGAAAAACCAATGAGAGTGAATGTTTACCCCGAAGATGGGATAGTTTAGAAATGATGGCTGGGAGCCAACTCTCTAATATTTTTAGTTTCAGAAGGTTTGCAAACCTCAGCTGCCAATGTGGCCCCAGCTCTGGCGCCCTTGGATGGGTGCCCTGCTGCAGGTGCAGCTCCAGCACCTGGGGAGGAGCAGGAGGAAAAGTTCAGTGCCTCATTTTGGGGCACGTTAGAGAATGGTTTGCAATTTATCAGCTAATTATGATTAGAGCAGAAACAGGTAAGGTTAATTATCATGGTTATGGTCACAGAGTGAAGACACTCAGGGGGGCATTAAGGAAAGGGAAAACAGACACAGACCCCAAAATGCAGAGTTTTATCAAGGATTCATACTGAGAACAAGTTCTTGCTAGTTTTAGTTACAAACCCAACTTTGGGAGTTGCTTTAGGAAAATGAAAAGTTCTGGGATGGTTTGTGATAGGAAACCATGGGGGATTAAGTAATCCAAGAGGAAACCACGAGCCTTCCAGTGCCTACAGGGTCTCTGGGAGAGCTGGAGAGGGACTCTGGACAAGGGCCTGGAGCGACAGGACAAGGGGGAATGGCTTCCCACTGCCAGAGGGCAGGGATAGAAGGGATATTGGGAAGGAATTGTTCCCTGTGAGGGTGGGGAGGCCCGGGCACAGGTTGCTTCAGAGGAGCCATGGCTGTCCCATCTCTGAATGGTCTTTAAGGCCCCTTCCATCCCAGATCATCCCAGGATTCTGTGATTAAAACCTGGCAGCAGCAGAGGACAGTGAGGAACAGGGCATCGGGCACAGCTGCAGCAGCTGGTGCTGTCCTGTGAACACATCAAGGAGAGCTCAAGTACAGAGATGAGCGATACAGACAGAAGAGATAAAAATGAAGATGCTGCCTTGTTCTGTGACTGCCAGATTTAGGTTTAGGGGAAGGACAACAACGTGATGACCAACCCCTCCCCGTGCCAGCCCTCCAGGGCAGACAGCCCCATGCCTCCCTGAGCACTGCTGGGCTCAGCCCCGCACACAGAAGAAACAAACCAGGTGTGAACGTATATTAATTTTATTCACATTTCCAGAGGAAAGCATCAGTGGAGTGCAAGGTCATGGCTATTGTCGAAAAGCTCAAGTATTTGGTTTTAAACAGGCAGACATTTCTGAGGCTGAGCTGAGCCCCTGCTCCCTTCCCCTGCACGTGTTTCCAGTTCAAGTAACAGGAATCTCCAAAATAAGCTGGCTCATCACATGATGGGGGGGATGTCAAAAACCTTAAAGCTCTCTGTGGTATAAATCCCTAAGCAGGGCATAGAAGTAGCAGGCAGGAAATCTCGTACAGCTGAACTGGCTTATCCCTGGGCCGAGTGTCGGGTTTTTCCTTCGGCTGCGGAGTTTTGCTGTCGGCGACACCAAACGCTCCTGTCCAACTTTAATGCAATTCATTACCCAGAGCTGAAGTTTGCTGCTGGATTATGAGGATGATTGTTGGTGATGGCACAGAAAAATTTTAACAGGACTCCCAACCGAGGAGAAAAAGAGAAAAGGAGAAAAAATTTGATTGCTTTGGATTTCAAAAACAGCGACAAGGGAACAAAACCACAGCCAGGAATAAGATCTTGAGAAGTGGAACTTCCCAATTGCGCTGCTGGCCCATGGGAACTTGTCACAGCTCCGGGCTGCTTCTAAGGAATATATTTGTATTTCTAAGAGACTCCTGGGTTCAGCTGGGCCAACAACTGGTTCCTGCTGACATCCAGCAGACTCGACATCCTCCCAATCCCAGCCTGCATTAACCATCTTCAGTTTTGCTCCCCACAGAGCCACAACTTTTGGATTTTTGCTTCAAAGTGCACGTTTCAAATTACACAAGGCATCAGATAAGGCCTCTGCAGAGCCCTGGCCGTGCCACAGGCCTGGAGCACGGCTGGGAACAGGCGGAGCACGGTTTGGACAGGCAGCAGGACACGGGGCAAGCAACACTCCCTGACACAAGCAGAATGGCACCAGCAACTGATGAATTCCTAAGTTATGGGGCTAAAAGATGAGCTGGT
Organism: Corvus kubaryi; assembly: GCF_017639235.1. Classification (NCBI taxonomy): domain Eukaryota; kingdom Metazoa; phylum Chordata; class Aves; order Passeriformes; family Corvidae; genus Corvus; species Corvus kubaryi. Next base: position 273,591 of record NW_024581049.1, read on the forward strand.
TTAGTTCTTTTCTATCTTGTAAGTATCAGGGAGTTTTAAATGTGTCCAGTGAAGACACTGGAAGTCTTTCTGCCCTGTGAAGTTGACGGATTTTATTGGAATACAGCTATATTTGGGAAAGGAGTGGGTAATAGATGTGTGCACATTCTTGCTTGCTCTGCAAAGACAATTATCAGATTACAAAAAAAGGCACAAGAAGCACATTCCTCCTTCTTCCATCCCTAAAAGGTTCCTCCTTCCCCCCTGCTGAAAGCACTGCGCTGGCTGTCACTGAACAACCTCCAAGTACACATTTTCCTCTTTGATCCAGCTGGCTCGGAAGCCCCAAGGATTAAAGATTTCTCTTCTGTTTGAATAATTTCACTGACTAGAACCTCATTGCTTGTTTAACCAATTCTCTTCATCCTCCATCTATATATAGTAAAAGAAACGGAATTAATATTATATTTTGGTTTATTGCTAGAAGCAATCTGCTGTCCCCCAACTCAGGCTCCCAGAGGAAGGAGGTGAAACAGAAAATCTGGCAGGACCTGCTTGCTTTAAACAAGAAAAAGGCAAAATTGCACTTGCCCCACCTGGCTGGGTGTCACAGAAGGGGAAACTGGGGCAAGCAAGGGCTCGGGGTTATTTAGCAAGTCAGTGGAGAGCCAGGAATAAAACAGCCCAGCTCTGGATCCTCTGTTCCAGTTGTCAAGAAACAATTTTGCTTTGCCCAAAGGCGAGTTCTGTCAGAGGACAGGACATGCCACTTACAATTCAAGTCTTTATGTCGACACTGGATGTGCAGAGCGGGATAAAGGAATGTGTGACTCTTTGGTGAATATCCTGGTTATCATACTAAAAATGCATTTTAATAAACTAAATTCACCCCTTGCCTAGTCCTTAACACTGCAAGAAATTTCTCCCCTGCAGCTGCCTGGCTGATATTTAATGGTTCAGCTATTAAACATCCCACCAAACCTGTGTCTTCTCTGTGAAGGCTTAAACTCCTTAAATTCTTATTTTAAAAAAAAAAAAAAAAAAGGAAACAAACTGCTCTAAATATTATTCCAGGACTGAATGGCTTCAGTGGTGTGGGTTCTACTTACAATTTTAAGGAACCTTCTGCTTCAGACAAGTCACAAGAACCTTCTCAGCAGCAGGAGGGTTGGACAAAGGACGTGGGTGATGCAGGAAGGGGGAACAAGTGTGTTCCTTGTGTCAGTCACCACGCAGTCACAGACAGCGTGTTCACTCTGTTCCCGATGGCTCCTGGGAAGCCACGCTGGTGGCAGAGATGCCAAGGGAGTTTGAGGTGCCTGTGGATGGATCACGACACCCACACAGCCTGGCAGAGGCTGAGGACAGAACCTCCTTTGGCAGCACCAGGTCACAGCCCCAGTGCTCCCAGGGATTCCCACACACAGGATTCAGCCTGGCAGCTACGGATGAGGAGTGCAAGGGCTGCCTGAGCTGAGGCGGTTCTAGAACAGCCAAACAACTGCCAGGGAGAGTGGCCAGAGGGGGAGCCATGAGCTGGGGCTGCCAGGAGTAGGTGGGAACACCGAGCGCAGCCCAGCGGGACCCACCACGTCTCCCAAGGGGAGAGGACAGCTCGGGAAGTACCCGTGTGGAAAGCCCCATGCAGGATGTCCATGGGCTCTGAGGGAGCAGGAACCGCCTGCGCTCCCATCCAGGAGAGCACAGGCTGCACATGCAGGAACACAGCCACAGGCTCCACTCCTTCCCCACAGAGCAACTCTCTCTTTTGGGAAGTAATTGTTCCCCCACTTTGCTGTTTAAATCCCGATTCCTCTCCAATCTCATATCCCTGTGTGCTCTGCCTGCCTCCCTCCCGGAGGCAGAGGAGCTGCTGCCCTCCGGCTCTCTGGCAGAACACACTGAAGTCCACCTCAAGGGGAGAAGGCCAAAGCACTTCACACTCATCAGTCGGGATTGTTCAAAAGAAAAGCCACTTGTTTCTAGGAAATCTGTTCACACACACTCTGGCCACTGCTGGGTTTCCAACTCCTATTCTGAGCATTTGGCTGACAGTGGAGAGGACGAGAACAAACATACATCCAACCCCCAAGTGCTCCTGATTGCGCCATTTTGCCAGAAGATGTTCCTGGCCCAGAAGCAGCTGCACAAAAGCACTGATAGCAGAATTACAGCTAACATTTCTCTCTGTCTCCAGTGGCAGACGCCCGTATGGGATCTCTGCCTACCCAAAGCTCACCTGCAAGCCCCTGCTTCCTGACAGGCAATGACAGCAATGAGGACATTTGGTTGCTGGCAGAACCAGTGCAAGCCATCCCTGATGGAAACCCTCTGCCCATGCTCCCTTCCTGCTGGGGTGTAGGCAGCCCAGCAGCCAAGGGTATCACAACAACCAGTAGGGAAAACTGGAATTTAACGATCAGTCCTGAAAAGGTCAGCTCCTGAGTCACAGCAGAGAAGGATAGGGGGGAGTTGCTTTGAAGTGCATCTTTTTCCTCTCTCTTTTATTACAGAACACATTAAACTCGCTGGTGATCACTCAGTCTTTCAGGCACTATCACTGGACGCAAAGCCAGTTTTACTCAAAACTTTCTTCTTGCTCCTGCAGCTCCACCAGTGCTACCCTGGATTCCCCTTAGAACTGGAGGTTTCTTCTCGATCTCAAAAAGAGATTGATATATCAAAACCAAATTCAATTACAAAATATAATAATATCCTCTTCTTGGAAGTGAAGCTGCCCCATATTCCAGACTGTGGCAGGATTTTTATAACCTCAAACCATTTTTACTAAGTTCTACTTAAAATACGTCCGAGTCCCAATCCACCTGTCCGGCGCATTGTAATGCTCACAGCTGAAGATCCATTCCCTGTCAGTTCCTCCTGGGATCTGCCAAAGGCCTCTTCTCAGTTGTCTTCTGCAGACTTGAACATGAGGATGGCATTGTAGATCTTCAGAGCAGGGCCCAGCTTGATGCTGAGTATTTTGACGATGTCGTTCTGCTTGAGGAGCAGGAAGGCCTCGCCATCAATCTGCTGAGGTTGGAACATGAACAGGACAGGGATTAACCACCAAGGGACAGGCAGGATTCCCACTTCTGGTCATTCTGGGATTCCTCCCTCGTTCTGGCACCTACACCCCACGATGTCCCCTTTTCAAGGGGCACAGACCTCATCTCACAGCATTTTTCCTAGAAAGGGAGAAGCTCCAGGTGTGTCCCTGCCCATGGCAGGGGGTGGAATGAGATCAGCTCTAAGGGCCTTTCTAACTCAGACCATTCCATGATTCCACATGCTATATAGACTAAGGCGTAGTGAAGATGCAATATGGCTGGAAAAACAGTCTCCTAATCCACCAACAAGGAGATATATTCAATTAGATGCATATTAAGCAAGTGATTAACATACTACCATGTGAAAATCCAGGATGCTGTAGGTAGCAGTGAGTGAAATCATGACATACTGTTTCTGGAAAAGGTTAAAAATTCACTTGAGCAAGAACATCCACAGAGACAACACAGATATAATTAATACAAACCCCAAATGCTGCAGGGATGAAGCCAAAGATTAATGGACACAGACAAACAATATGTGTCTCCCTAAGTTATTCCATTAAAGTCCATTTACAGAGACTGACAGCGTCTCCTCCTCTCACTTGATGCTCACCAGTGCAGCACACACCACCGGACACTCAGCCCAGCCAGAATAATAATTCTGCTATTTTTGTAGTCTTCCCAACTAGAATTTTTTGGATGTCAATGCCTGGTGCAAGAGGAAACACTGAGTAAACCCAGAAAACACATAAATAAAGCAAAGAGCTGGCAGCCACGAGATTCGGTTTTCCCACCTTTCACCAGACAAGAGACCCTCAGCAAGTTACTTAACCTCCCGCTTCAGTAACTGGGAGGAACTGGGAAGTTAATTCCTCCACTGGGAATGACAGTAGTGCTCCCAGTCCACAGATGGCCACGCCATGTCCCTGAATCTTATTTTCAAGCTGCTGCGAGTCTACACTGCTGCAATGAATGTGTTAAAAATAGCTTGAAACAAATGGGACTGTGCTGCTTAAATTAAATAATAGAGTCAAGAGGAGCAGAAAACTGCTGGAAAACAGTCCTACATTTCAAAATGGTTTTGTGTCCAATGTTATTTATTCCTATGCTTCATTTTCACCACATTGCCTCACACTTGCTTATTTTAAACAGTCCTGCCCTGACTGAACTGGACCTAGAAACGAGTCTGTGCTTTATTATTCATTTCTTTGTTCCATCTTATTTGGATGGGTTTTAGAATTCTGTGCACAATTTGTTCTCTTCACTCCTAATGTAAGCAGCAACTTATCCCTCTCCAGCCCCCCACCAAGGGAAGTCTGCAGGGATTTATTTATCCTGGACATGAAGCACTTGGAGGCTGATCCTGGACAGTGCAGGGAAGTTCAGCTCTCCTGTCACTCACACCTGTATTCTGGCCAAAGCCAAACTGCTAAAAGGGTTTTAATTTCAAACTGACCATGTGGTTTGAGCATAAACTAGAAAAACAACACAAGCCCCTCTAGTTTGGCATAGGGAATCACACTTTGAGGCCGCAGAAAATAAGGATTAAACCAGACTGCGGCTATGGCACTCTCAGAACCAGAAAGCAGTCGCTGTGTTCAGCACCAGAAGAAATAAAATACATGGAGAATGGCTGGATTTATTAGAAGATCTGCTGGTACATCTCACCACTGAATACACCTTTTACACTCAGCTACACCGAAAGATGGGTCCATTTGAGTAAATTTCACTATTCCCACTATATTCAGTTAATGAGTATTCTACTGTATTGTCACGCTGGGGACAGTGCTTTATGCAAACCCCCATTTCTTTTGCTTCCTATTTTGTGTGTGTCTGCATGGTTTTTAAAACAAGGGAAAACAAAACACAGATACATAAATCCACAAAACGCACTGCAGCCTGATTCCCCCTGAAAGGGAGCCAGCTCTGGAGCAGACAGCAATTACAGAGCTGCCCTTTCCAGTCACTGCCACGGAGGAGAAGTGACTCCAGCCCTTCCCTGGAGCTCAGGCTCCAGTCAGACAGGAGAGCTCTGAGGACAGAATCACAGAACCATGGGATGGTTTGGGTTGGAAGGAACCCTAAATCTCATCTCATTACTCCCCCTGTCATGGGCTGGGACACCTTCCACTGTCCGAGGCTGCTCCAAGCCCTGTCCAACCTGGCCTTGGACACTGCCAGGGATCCAGGGGCAGCCACAGCTGCTCTGGGCACCCTGTGGTCTCCCCACCCTCACAGGGAAGAACTTCTTTCTAATTCCCACCCTCCTTCAGGTAAAGGCCATTGCCCCTTGTCCTGTCACTCCTCATCCAAAGTCCCTCTCCAGCTCTCCTGGAGCCCCTTCAGGCACTGGAAGGGGCTCTGAGCTCTCCCTGGAGCTTTCTCTTCACCAGGTGAACACTCCCCCCAGCTCTCCCAGCCCGACTCCAGAGCAGAGGGGCTCCAGCCCTGGAGCAGCTCCTCTGGATTCACTCCAGCAGCTTCATATCCTTCTGAAGCTGGTGCCCATGGCTGGAGGCAGCTCTGCAGGCGGGGAATCACCTGAGCAGGACAGAGGGGCAGAACCTCCCCCACGCGCTGCCCACACCATGGGATGAGGCCAGGACACGGTACATCTGTGTAAATTCATCAGGGGCTCCTAAAGAACTCCAAGTGACACCTGCAATGTAAGTGGAAGCTGAAGCACCCAACAGACCCTTGACTATGCTCCACCTAGAGAGGTGTGCCAAAAACCAGCACAGCCACACCCTGTGCCCTTGGAGGTCTCCCAGAAGCCACGGTGACCACACCAGGAACGGGACCAGAGCCCAGCCTGGTCAGGACAGGACATTGACAGGACACACCTCACACAGGACATGCTCTGACTTCCCAACCTCTACTTGTCCAAAGGAAAGGTTCCCCTCCTGCTCTCAGCCCAGACCATGGGGGAAGCCAGCGATTCCTCGGAAACCCTGCGCCTGCCAGGCTCCCCAGGAGGAGCAGGCACATGTCCTCGTTAGAGGCAGCAGCTGAGATCCTCACTAACCCTTCCAACAGGGCATCTTTAGAGCAGTGCCAAACCCATGGCATGACGGTCCAAGACAGGATGTTAAGCATAAGCTCAGGGATTGGAACTGCAGGGGAAATTTAAAGCAGCAGGATGCAATTAGCCATGCTGGAATTCAGTTCCATGCTGAGGCTGCCTCCTAAATACCACAGACTCTGCAATGACACGGCTGAGCAGGTCTGAGCTCTCTGCCATAATTCCAGGGATCTGAGCACAGGGTCTGGGCACACCCCGCTTACCTCTTCCCTGAACACAGACGCTTGTTCTTTGCAGCCAGGCAAACGCTGGATAAAGCTCACCACCTGCAATTGCATGTGAGAGAAAGGAAACACAGCCAATTAAAATGAGACACCATCAAGCAGAACCCTCTTAGTTCTGTATGAGAATTCTCTATGCAAGAATACTTAAACTTTAATAGTCAAAACTCTCATATTAATGAAGGATATAGATGGAAAACACTGCTGCGTAAAACACTGCTGGGTTGTTGCTGCAACTCCTCTGCATGTTTTGGTTACCAGCAATAACTGCTCCTATTGCTATTTGACCATTTCTCTCCCTGTAAGAATCCAGCTTCTCCACTCCTCTAAAAGGTCCTCACAGAATCAACACTATTTTTCCAGATTTAAAGCTGTATATGGCTTACACTATTTTAAACCCACTCATGACTTCACTTTCTCTGCAATACTGTTGGAAAGTAAAACTAACAAGAAAAAAGGATTTAGACCGTTTCCCATGATGACATGCCTGTAAGAGACAAGATAAACCAACTGAATGAGCATTGCTGGTTTACCAACATCCAGAGGCAGAAGAGCTGGGAAGGAAAGGAGTTTTGGTTCTATTTAATCTGTGCTAGGTGCACAGGATCCACGGAACCAAGAGGATTCAACAAGTAAAAGTTAATTTTACATTTCACATTAGGGAAAATCTTTCTAAGCAAGGAATCTGTCAACATTTGGAACAATCTCCCTGGAGTCATACAAGCAGCCCTGGGGTTGCATTATGTAACACCAAGGAGTGTGAGGAGCAGCCCCATGTACAGTCAAGGATGACTTAATGTGCATTGTCTTCTCCAGCTGCAGCCTCACTGGTTCACAGGAGATTTGTATATTGAGGCATAATCAGATCAAACATCTCCTGTTAATTGGATGCTCCCTTGCAGGAGCAGCTCTGCTTCATGAGGCGTAACCATGTGAGCTGTTGCAGATGTGACATTTCTTCCCTGCACACAAACAAGCAGCTGGGAGGGGTCACTGTCAGATACAGGCTCCCTTCAACTCAGAATTGTCAAAGTCTCTCCTAAATCATGTCCCTGCACCTCCAGATCATCCTACCACTAGACTTGGAGTCATTCCCTTCCCCCCAGTTCCAACCAGGCAGGAACGGGCTCTCAGAGTGCCCTCCAGGTTTGCTCTGCCCTGGCAGGAGCAGCCCTGACTCCAGTGGTTTCTGTTATGTAACCTGAAAGCAGAGCATCCCTCTCCTTCATCCTTCTCTTCTGCTCCATCTTAAAGGGAACCCCTAAAATCCACATCTCCATTGGGCAGTGACTCCAAATTTTCTTCTGTAGAAGTGCAAACTCCTTTTAGTAACCAGTAACAAAATACTACTTTCCTTTTGAGTCTCCCACCCCCGCTAATAATTAAAACACAAATGAAAATCCTTCTGCCGGGTCTGGTTCCTTCCAGAATTTCAAATACAGTTGGACCCTTGGGGCAAGAGCTGAGTGCTCTTGAGTGTCTGTGGCACTGAGAGGCTGGCAGACATCTCCAGGGAATGAGCTGAGCTTGCCTTGCTCCTGTGTCCTTCCCAGCACAACTGCTGCTCGCTCCTGTCACTGACACAGAGTGACAGACCTTTGATCTGCCCCACAAGTCCTTTGTAGGGACACCGCAAGCTCCCGGCGCCACTGGAGAGGCCTCCTGAACACAACAGGAGCTCTGGGGTTTACCAGGAACGGAGAACAGAGAGGGAAGGAAGATGCAAGAGAGAAAAAGGGAGAGAAGGTCCCCAGGCAACAAGACAGACCCCAGGTACCACTGAGCCACTGTCACTGCTGGGGAGGAAGGTTCTCAAACCAAGATGGGGCGGTTGAGGGATGAGGGAGGCTCGGGGCACAAGGACAGAACACAGTGACACCACAGGAAACCAACACAACCCCACAATGGTGGCAGGGAAGCCCTGAACTCTGGGAAAGGCTGAGACTGGAGGGGCTCACGGTGAGGGTGGGACAGGTGCTGCACAGGTTGGGAACACAGTGGGATCACAGCTTTTCTGTGAGGAGGTGAAAGGCTGCTGGCCCTTCCTGCTGTAACCACTTCATGGCTCACAGAACTGTTTGCTGAAACACTGCCAAAGCACGCTGGTGAAGGGAAAGAGCTCTGTAATCCTGAGAACACCCTGGTAACTGGATGTGACCCTTCTGGGAGGTGCTGATGTGTGACAGACACTGAGATCAGCACAGACAGGTGTCCCTTGGTGACAAAGCAGCCCCACACTGCACCCCTTCCACAGCCACTGCAGGACTGACCCCTCCCGAGGCCCCGGAGAGGCGCTGGGTTAACGGGGATTGAGAACCCCACTCACACTTGGCACAAGGACAGTTCCCCACCCCCCCCCAGGCATTAGCATTTGGTGCAGGATTAACTAATGAACGCTACAACTCTAGCACATCTTAATGATCTTCTATGAGTCAATAGGCTGTGCTCTGAAAACAAGACAGGAAGCTTTCAATAAATACCAAAGCTGCATTACAGTAACCACTCTTAGTGACTGCTCAGTGTTACCACGACTTTCCTAGCTTGAGGGCCCCTAAATACTGCTGCTGCTGCTGCTGCTGCTCTGCCATTTCAGCTGTTCTCAACCAGCAGAGAATTAAAGCAAGGTTTTTTTCCTTAATGTGGGTTTTATAAAATAAAAACAGCTCTTCAGCCTGAAACCAAAGGAGAATTTTACACCCCCATCACTCCTGTTTCAGATCAGCAGAATGGACTCCTTTGCGCAGCAGAGTTCAAAGCACAACCCAAAGGCAAATGTTTGCCCTGCAGGAAGACGTTGGGAGCCCAAATGCCGACAGACCAAATGTACTTTGGACTCCCTAAAACACAGCAAGTCCTGCTGCTTTCAACTCCCAGACCTGTGGCTACATTGCACTGCACATGCTGACCCTGCAAGTGCTCAGAGAGAGCCCAAATTGACTCCCCTGGGAATTTGTGATGAACATAATTTGCAAAACCAGACCCACTTTACTGAAATTCAAGATAAAACTTGTAATGACTTCAGCCAGTCCATTTTGGTGCTGCAACTGAGCTTTTTAATGTGCCATTCACACTGCTACTGGCAGCCAAAAGTTCCCCGGTTGTTTCAGGCTGCAGCAGAGTTCAGTTTATTCTGTGTTGGAATCACTATATCCAATGCCCTGCATCCATGTCTGTGGTCCCTGCTCACACTCATTCGTTATCAAACTAATATCCCAGTTAAATTTACCCAGCAGTTGCTTTAAAGGTCAACTGCAAAGGACAAATTTTACTTGGCTTGGATCCTGACACTGTACTTCCATGAAGCAGCCTCCTGTTTTATCCAAAAGAAAGAGATTTTGATTATCATGTCAGAGGACTATCTGCTTCTGACTTTATTGATTTGCTAAAAGACCTTTTGGACAAATCATTGGAAGCTTTCCCAAAAGGACAGGAACAGTAAATCTTTCAGAGATTTTTTTTTCCTCCTTGGTATGAATTTAATTCTAACACATTTTTATTGAAAATTAAAAAAAACCATAACCAAAACCCAACACCACCACAAAACCACAACAACTCAACATAAAAAAGGACTAAGTTTTAAAACATCAACACTAATTGCTCTGTCCCTTTCCCAACTGCTGTGGTTCCCATTTCCCACATCACTGCAATCCCACCAGACTCCTACCACTCCTCCCGCATGAAGAACAAAGTCAAGACTGGATTTATCTGATGTTAAGAGGCACTTAGGGAAAATGCACTTTTAGAAAGTCTCTGAAGATCCTCTCTGCATCTTGAACAGCACTACCTTTTTCTTGCTTTGCAGATTCCCTGCATCCTTGCAAGCACAACACTACAGCACATTTCTCTGGAATTAAATGTCCTGCAATTAAGCACCAGGATCCAAATTGTCACCACTTCCCAAGTGCAGAGAGAAATATTATTTATGCCCAAGGCATCGAGGCAAAAACCAACTACTCAGCACACAAAACACTCTGGCTTTTTCACACACCACCTAATTACAGAAGACATTTCAAGAGCTGCAGAGACACATCTCCAGCTGCACAGCTACCTCTGCCAGAAATCAGGTCAGGCTGTGGGCAGTTCTGTTCCCAGGGAATCAAGTAGGGAGATGCAGGAGGAGTGGGCATGCACAGCGCAGTTTGGAATTCTCTGCACTGTAAAAGTGAATCAGCAGCAAAGTCACAGGAGAGGGGGAGGGAGATCAGAGGAAGGGAATCTGCTGTCAGAATGATACTTCAGGCCTGAGGACTGGGAGATTGAGGGGTAAATAAACAGAGGGAGGGAGGGAGGGAATCCTATTGAGGGCAGTAAGTTGTGGATACCAGAGGGTTAACAGGGTCCTGGGTCTAACTTCCAGCTGAGTCAGCTGTGGCACACTCACAGCAAACACAGGAGCACTGCCTAGGAAAGGGAAGGAAATAAAGATGTCTCCCAATTAGCACTCCCGAGGAGGAGCGCTCTGGCATTCCTGCAGCCCAGGAGAGCGAACAAGGAACAGGTAACTCACCTCTTCCACAGTCCATTTGGCAACTTGTTTGGCTGTCAGGCCCGAGACCTCTGGCAAGAGCCTGCAGTGCTGCTCCCAGAAGAGATGGAGGCGGTGGGTCGGGTTAGAGGCCAGGGAAGGCATGAAGATAGACTGGTGGAGGGCCTGCTGGAGATCCAAATCAGGGCCTGGAAAAGGAAACACGAGGAGTCAGAGCCAGGCTTCAAGTAGGAGCAACTACAACAAAGCAGGAGAAAGGGTCACAGCCTGGAGGGGAAAGCAAGGCAGGGTGAGCAGAGCCAGGCACGGCTCCTGTGTGGCACACTGAGCTCTCAGGGCATTCTCCCCACCCTCCCGAGCAGGAGAAAGGGAAAAAAAAGATAAGATTGCCAGGCTGGAGGCTTTATCGTTAGCTTCTTCCCTGGAAAATGATGTCATGCTGCTAACAGAGAAGATGTTTGCAGCATTTTATTGACAAGGTGGAGGAGTTCTGGTAACAGCATCCTCGGCTGGGAACTGATGGCACCGTTCCAGCCCCAGCCGTAGCCAGAGTTCTGTGCTGCCAGCATGGCCTGGGCTCGCTCCCCAGGAGACTCCCAGGCCAGGAGTGCTCAAGGTACCTCCAGACATCAACTCCCTCCTCATGTGTCAATTGATGGAAGCTTTGAAAACCAAGGCAAGAACAGGAGGAAGAAATCACCCCTCCCTAATGAGATCACTGGAGCAGTGCAGAGTCATGGTCCTACAGAGACGTGCTGGTTATACAACAGGAAGCCAGGCAGAGGATGGGAACAGGCTGGAAACACTCCTCTGGTTCACAGCGGCTCGGGGGCTGCCGCGACCCCCGCCCCGCAGGCTGCTCAGCGCCATCCCGCAGCATTCCCGCAGCATCCCCGCAGCATTCCCGCGGCATCCCCGCGGCATCCCAGCCCTCGGGAACGCTCTGTGTGCCTGCAGCGGCCGCTGCTGCCTCTGCTCGGCGGCTTGCAGTGGGCTGGGGTGTAAGGTGGGGGGGGTGAGCAGTCACTACGTGGAAAGCACAAGGAAAGCAGCCAAAATACAAAGAAAAAGCAGACTGCCGTGGTTTGCCAGCTCCCCCCCAGCCGAAGGGGAAGCAGCTCTGGAGGTAAAGCCTGTCCTAGTAAACAGTCACTCCCCTGGTCCCAGAGTGCCCCCTCAGCTCATCTCCACATCCCTAAAGGACATGAGACAGCATCCAATACATCAAATTTCTAATAATGAAACCAAGGGATGATAATGGAAGTCTGAGTAAGAACTGCTCAGTTCAGGAGCTCCTGGTGATGAGAAGGCACAGGACACTGTGGCTGTCACCCCCTCCTCCCCTGCTGCACTGTTGCAGTGGTGGGGACAGACAGCAGCTGCTCTTGTCCCCACCTCCTGCTCCAGGAGGTCCCACTCATGCCCAAGGTTTCCCCCACTGCCATGTCCCTGTTGGGTGGGCACTGCTTCCACCTCAGACCAATTCCTTTTCTCCACTAAGCCCTAATCCTTGGACATAAACAAGTGACTTTCCCTCTGAGGAAGAAGCAGTGATCTCATAGTTCAAACGTAGCTGGGAGGAAAGTTCTGGGTACCTGTGAAATTACAGGTCAGTGGATTATTGCAGCATTTCCCTCCCCTGATTTCCATCACTCTGTGGAAGGTGAATGTGAAGGGAGAGTGGGCAGCTTTCCCTGCCAGCTGCAACTGCAATTTGGAGCTGGCAGAGCCCTCAGCTCTGACTGCAAAACTCAGCACTAGGTAAAAATGAGTATTTAAAAAAAAAAAAAAAATATCCAGGCACCTGTCCCAGTTCTTGCCTGCTAAGCTATTTTTGATTGGAGACTTATTACCATGTTAAATCCTCCTAAAAGCCTGGTCAGCTCCGTTCTCTGAAATGGCTTTTTATAGTAAATCTGAAAGTTAAGCATATGGTTTCCTAAAGTAATAGCAGAAAGCTGCTCTGAAAACTTAACCTGTCATGTACCAGGAAAAAAACCCCACTGTTTTTCCACTTAGCTTTTCATTTTCTTTTTCATCGCAAAGAGAACATTTAAAAAGTCCTCCAATGATTTAGAATATGTTTCTGAATACCCATAAGGGTCTAAAAAAAGGGGTTGATGGAACCTAAACTATCTGCTAAGTTTTGAGCAAGTCTCCCTTGACCCCTGTTTGGAATCCCTTGTCACTACAGAGGAGTTTGCAGCGGCACAAAAAGCAGTGCAAACTTGTCTTCTCCATTAATAAATACAAGGCTCCACTCTACAAAGTATTAAACCTTTCACTTCTAAGTAATTTTACCCTTTCTCCTCCTTCGTTAAAGGAAGAAAAACTACCATTGTCATCACCTCCAGCAAGTGCTTTCTCTTGACTGTGGAATCAAAGGCAAAAAAAGCTGTGAAGTTCTGAATGCTCCTCGTGACTGTGGGGATATTGCAGAGATAGACACACATAGAGAAAGAAGGAATAAAATCTAACCAACCTTTCCCATTGCTTTCCTGTTTCACCAGCTGAAACTTGATATAGGCATGTGAGCACCCAAGCCTGAAAGCATCAATGACAAAACATTTCAGAAGATACAGAAATAGATGTAATTTCTTCTCTATAAAAAGATTAATAGGATTTATAGAAACTAAAAACTTTTTCCTCTTAAAATAAGCAATAGCTCCATCCCTGACCTCCCTCTGAGCGAAGGGCTGTTCTATTAAATTCATGGCCAGAACTCAGATCTGAGTTTACTGCAGGAAAGAGAGGGCCCAAAACATCAGGAGGAAGGGAGGAGATTTACCATGTCATTCTAAAACACTGCTGCAAAACTCTGATCAAATTGAGCTGTTTGTTATTTACATCTTTATTTCAGATACAGCAGCAGCATCAAGAAACACAACTGTTAATGCATGAAAATACACCACAAAAACCTTGTTTACGTTTTTGGTGTGGCTTTGATGTCTGCAGAGGAATTCTCCTCTCCCCAGTCTTTCTCCTGACTGTTTTCCAACTGTTCTGATGGAGTGTGGATGTTGCTTTGACACCACTTTTCACTGTCTGATGCAGATTTTCTGGAAAGACAGATAAATGACAGTAGCTGAGCTGACATCCTCTGTTCCCTTTTCCCACAGGAGAGCAAAGCTGGCTGCTCCTGGCAAGTGAGAGCAACAACCACCACCTTGTGGCAGAACTTTCCTCTGCCCTCCATGAGTACAAAGTGCTTTGTTCCTCTTCTGCACGGATTGAGAGAGTTTATGTGAAATAAATCAGCCTCTGTGGACTCAGGCTCTGATCCCAGCAGCTACAGGAAACCACTGTGTTATGGTGAAAGCAAGAGATTTAAGATTTCTGAATCTTGATACCTCTGGGTAACATTTAAGAGTTTCCATGACTAAGTTTGATGCATAAACTGAGCTACAGAGTTGGCCAAGGAAGGACAAGCAGCAGGGTGATACCAGATTTACAGGCTGAATTCAGACCTCCCACTATCAGGAAATGAAATGCTTAGAAGAAAATAAATATATTACAATTCTAGAATGCCATTTATTCTGTGAGAATCCCAAATCTCCTGAGAGGGCTTCATGGTAACAGTGCCACTGAAATGCAATCAATTTTGGTGTAGAAATTAGGGAATGAAGATGCCTGCTTAGTTTTGGGCTGGGAGGAAGCAATTCGGCCATGAAGGCCAGGGAGGAGAAAGAAGCATTCATTCCTTTTTTCTGGACAAACAGATCCTGAAAATGTTATAAATCCAAACAAAAAGATGAACCTTAAAATACAGATAAGCCTTCACATACAACAAAGAACTGAAGTATTGCTGGCATTTGCCCTATTGAGACTGGATTTGTGAAGACTGAAAATGATTCAGTTTCCTTCAGTGCTGCTCAATAGCAAGAATTTATTTTAAGACAACAAAGTATCTGAGAGAGCTCAGCTTGTTTGCTGCTAAGTGATACACACACGGTGCTCAGCCAACCCCGGGTGGATCGCAGTTACAGTTTAATAGCGCAAAACAACCTTGGCTTGATAGTTTTAGGACAGGAAACGAAGGAAAAGAACATATTTTAAATTGAAACAGCAAGGGAAAATTTATGGAGACAGAATGCAATTTCCTTTGACCAGAGCAGGATTAAGGAATCAAGAAACCTATTAAGGCATATGAGGGTATAAAAGTGCACTGCTCTGTGTTAGAGTGTCTGGGGCACAGGTCAGTATTACAGACAGATGAACTCAATGCTCTGCTGCTTCTCTGCCAATTCCGGTGGTTTTCATCCTTGTAAATGGTTTTGTTCCCCAGGACCTGGCCAGCAGTAAAATCCAGCTTACCTGGATTGTGAAGAGTCCCCCTGAGAAGACTCCCCCGCTCCCAGCAAGGGGACAGGGGTCTCCAGCCTCCTGGCTTTCTGCATGCTGTTCCCAGGGGAAGGTCTCTCCCCACTCAGCCGGTCCTGTAACAGGTTCTCTCTGCTGAGGTTCACATCTGAGTATGGGCAGCCAACTAAGCTGTGACAGAGAAACAAAAACCAGAGAGAGAGGGCAATGAAGGCTTTACAGTCATACAGTCTTCCCTGTCTCAGGCAGAGAAATCCATCACAAACCCAGAAAAAATGAGGCCACAAACTCTCGGGAAGGGCTGTTACCCAGCTCTAGGTGTGGGAAAGCAGGGGACTATATGGCAGAATTAAAAACCAAAGTCATTTTGTTAAAGAGCCACCTCGGAGGGCAAGAAGAGCTCATCCTCTGTAACCTGCTTATCTGAACAACATTTCATGAATCAACAGAGTTCTGCAACTTTCAGTCTGGAAAATTCAAAGCCCTTTACTACATGATAAACAACCAGGTCTTCAGGCCTCCCACCTGAGATTTTTTTCTTGCTCTTAAAATAATTTACTTGAGAAAAAGCTTCCTTTTCCAAGAGCACACAAGAAATCAAAAGGCAGAGCACAAAACATGAGCGATCTCTCCTCACTTACACTTTAACATCCTACCCATGCCCTCTCCTCACTGTCTCCTTGCATGCTGTTCTTGGGTATATTTCACAAAAAGAACTCCTCCAGTACTGATGGAATGTAGAAATTGGAGTGAATGAATCTGTTTGCATTGCAGCTATAATGATTATAGTGGTATAAACAGAATTTATGATCTAACAGTCTGCTTAGACACAAGAGGGAGCTGTGATTTCAATTACAACTATCTCCAGAATAACCATCCTGAGATCATTTCAGTGCAGTGCAGTTGCTCGGTGCATTGTTGTTATTATTATTATTATTATTATCATCATCATCATTATCATTGTTACTAACAGCACTCATCCACATACGTGTAATGTGTTCCGTATCGGGGGCCCCGCACGTGCCCGATCCCCTGGCAGCCTGGAGTAGGACACGCCTGTCCCACTGCATCCTCTGGGTCTTCAGCACCTGGCAGTAGCAAAAAAAAGTAAGTTAAACAGATTTGCATGCGAGGAGCAGACTGCACTTAGGAGATTATCCAGGGTACCAAAGGGCGTCCTGTACTTACCTAGAGGCACTTGCAGAGCATGCCCGGTTTTGTCACACCAGCCCACAGGATGGATGTCAGGGCTGTCTGCATCCACCCAGAAATCGTAGTGATGGTCCCAGCCATCAAAATGTATCTGAAAGAAGCAAAAGTCTCAGGGAAAGACACAGTTCAGGGCATGACTCAGCTTTTATGTTAACTTCCCCCTTTGTTTCACCTTGCTCAGCTTGAGGCTGATTCATTCAATCTTTCAGATCAATCTTTCAGTCAGGCACAGTCATCTCTGTGCTCAGTGTGACTGTTTTCCTGCACCTGTGTTCTACAGAACAACCACGTTCTGGTGGCACAGTCTGTCACCCCACAGCCTGTGGGTGCTCTAACACTCAAAGTCCAAAGCTATGCAAACACAAATACTTATTTAATTGTTCTGTTTTCTTATGATCCCAAAACACCATAAAAGCCAACAAGTTCAGTGAGTTTTGCAGTGAATGAGCTACAGTTTTCTGCTGGATGAAGGGACTGGTAATAGTTAGCTCAGATCCAGGCCAGGTTAACAAAGACTGAGGATCACTGGAGTTTAAACGCTACTGGGTTGTTCATGCAGCCAAGTTTAAATGTATTCATTCCGTTTCATGCCACTATGGGCTGGCAAAGCTTGGCTTTTGTCCACAGCAATGAGACTGAGAATCAACCAGATAATGGGGAGTGAACTCCACTCCTGCCCACGTTATCATCCTTTGGGAAGGAGACCTGTGGCCATGGAGTCTCCATCACTGCAGCCTCCACTTTAGCTGGCTCACACTTAATTCCTCAGAAGCCAAAGCAAAACAGATTATTTTGGCAATATATTTGCATGAAAAGACTAAGTTAAAATGCATTTATGTGACAAATTTGTACTGGAGAATGAGGCCACTTCCCACATGTAACCAGGGTTTAAACTGCTTTGGGTTTTCCTTTCCTGGTAGGAAAAAACCCCAGTCAGGCAGCTTCCCACAGCAGAACACTCATGCTGCCTTCAATCACGGAGATCACAGGAAAATTCCAGGAGATGGGACATCACCCTGTCAAGTGTTAGTTCAAAACAGTTACATTAGAACAATAACTAACACCAGGCCGATTCCATCAGATTTCAGCAAAGCAAAGCAACAGGAATCACTTCCAGTTGGGCAGGCCTGGAGGCCACAGCAGCTGCCAGGCTGCTATTTGCTGCTCCTCATTCCCACGGGTGTTTTCCCTGCGCTGCCCATCCCGGCGTTCCCAGCACAGGCTGTGCCCTCGGGAGCAAGATCAAACCTTAACGCGATGGTTGTCTTTGTCAACGATTGTTGCCACTCTTATCAGGATGGGATTTCGTCTGTCCACAGCCTCTAACTTCATATTAGCCTGGAATCCGTGAGGAGGACGCTGGAAGAGAGCATTGTAAGCAGAATGCTAAAAAGCCTTGGAGTTCAGAGCTGGTACCTGCTCTGAATGAAATGTGCTCCCGTTTCCATCCACCCCGAGCTGCCTCTGGAGCTTTGGGTTATCTCACATGCCAGACTGTTCAGAGGCTAAAATCAGAGCTTCCATGACGTTAAAATCAGAGTTCCCAAGAGGACTGAGCTGAGTGTTTGTCAGCAGCCCCAAACTGCTGGAGAGCAGCCTGAGGTGGCTCAGCACAGAGCAGCTGTCCCAGCCAGGGCAAGAGGCCCTTCCCTCACGGACAAAAGGCCAGGAACCACCATGAGCTCCACTGACACGGCCTCCCCAGCCTGACAGCAAACCTCCCACACAGCAGGGACCTGGCCTTCTAGAGAAGAGGAGACTGAGAGGAAATCTCAACAGCACATATAAATATCTCCAGGGCAAGTGTCAGAGGGTGGTGCCAAACTCTCCAGCAGGGCCCAGCGACAGGAAAAGGAGCAACGGCCCTAAACTGAAACACAAGAAGTTCCACCTCAACATGAGGAAGAACTTTCCATGGAGGGCGGTGGAGCACTGGAACAGCTGCCCAGGGAGGGCGTGGAGTCTCCTCTCTGGCGAGTCTCTCTCTCAACCCACCTGGATGCAGAATTCCAAACCCACCTGTGTCCCGTGCTCTGGGTGACTCTGCCTTGGCAGGGTGGTGGAATGGATGATCTCCAGCCTCTCTTCCAACCCTGACTATTCAGTGATCTCCCACCAGCAGGGACAGTGGCCAGTTCCCCACTGTGCACATGTGAACACGCCACCGGGTGAAGTCTCTCTTCACTACCCTACGTCCTCCCTGGCATCAGCCACAGCTCCTGCCTGTCACAGTCACCCTCGTTACACAGGTCACCCTCTGCTCCTTATGACACCACCTGTGCTGCTCATGAACTGCTGCTGGGAGCTGCCGTGCTGGGACTCGGAGCAGCTCCGGCCCCAGAGCGTCCCCCTGCAGTGGCTCACTCACCCTTCTCCTCAAACCCCAAAGACTTTGGGAAAACTCCAGAATGTCCTTTGACTGATATGTGCCCTTTGCAGCACCTTATGTAACCTCTGAGCAACAGACAGCTTTTACCAATGTTTCCATTTATCTGACTGCAAATTCCTCCTCTGACCTCCTCAGCTGGGGGTTATGGATGCTCATTCAAAACATGTCCCTCTCACTTCTGCACACAGAGGTCAGGATTGCAGCAAGAAATGATAAATTGTCTATTTGAACATGGCCAGGTTAATGAAATTATTATAATCACTCTTCCCTCCCAATCTTCCTTACCCTTTTTACTGCCTGTGCCAGGGGGCAGGAAGGAGATGCACCCTGAGCTTAGGGGTTTAACTCCAAACCTGAAGTTCCTCTTGGGTCATTTCACCCGACACAGACACCTATCCATGGGCTGTCAGACACCAGACACACCAGAGAATAGACAATCTAAACTGCTTTTATTTGCAAGAGCAGCGGAACCAGCCAATCTTGTCTGTCCTCTCTGAAGGAGGAGCTGAGTGCTCAAGGTCCAAATCCTGCCCAGAAGAGGAGCCAAGCTCTTTGTTTAAGCCTTGCTAAAGGGTTGCTGCCCTTTTGGAAATAGCTTATGAATGTTTTGGAAGTGGCAGCCCAAGAGGATGGGCTGAAATAGCAATACTTATATTGGAGCTGCCTCTTGAGTTTTCGGGTGGAGAGGGCAGAAAGCCAGACCCAAGAC
The DNA here is from genome assembly GCF_017639235.1 of Corvus kubaryi. NCBI lineage: Eukaryota > Metazoa > Chordata > Aves > Passeriformes > Corvidae > Corvus > Corvus kubaryi. The sequence goes on from NW_024581049.1 coordinate 293,039, forward strand.
CTGCTATTTGTGCTGATGACCTGTGTCTCCAGACTGCGTAAGACAGCTCTTTAAAATTGTTAAAAGCTAATTCAGTGAGAAATGCCTGTTCTGGCTCTCCACCTGCATTTTTATGTACTGATTTCCTGTAATTGCTAGCTGGAATAATAATAATAATAATAACAATAATTTTTAAAAAATCAATAGCTTTGCCATTTATTTGCGCTTCAGTCCAACCAAGCCAGAAAAATAACGAGGTTCGATCTTGAAAGAGTTCTATTAACTGCTGATATATCAAATACCTTTTCTTTTCTGTCTCATTTTTGAAACACAGCTTTCGATGCTAATTTGCACTCTGGAGTTTCATGAGAGCCAGAATTGGTCCTTCCACTCTTCTCTCAGAGCCTGATACCTGAAGGAGCAGAACAATGGCTGCAGAGGCAGACAAGGCAGCTGCATCCCCCTTGGGAAGACACTTTGGAAGAATCCAAAGAAGGGAGTTCACAGTACTGAACAGGCTGCCTGTCCTGAGCAAAGCCCTCATGTTCAGATGACATTTTTCACCACATTTTAGACCCTGGAAATCTGAGGGAAGAAGCCACAATAGCAGATTACTGAGGACTTGGGCTGGGAGTTTTAAGTTCACATTTTCCAGCTCTATTGGGATTTTAGGAGCTCAAAAAGGCTTAGTCCACCCTTGGGGGCAACAGCTGTGTCCCACTGACAGCCTTCACTCCTCATCCTGCCCTCTGGCTCCCAGGTGCTTCCCAGCTATGGGAAACCTCAATCCCAGGGATGTTCTGGTAACTCCAGTTAAAGCCTTACACTTCTCTGAAGAGGCAAAAACCTCTTCCACCTCCCTGACACCACCTTGCAGCCTGCACCAACCTCAAGTGGACACCGCTGAAATCTGGCAATTATCGAATCTGTCTGGCTGGATTTTTGCCTCCCTTATCTGAGGTCCCCCTGACTGCTTTTCCTCCTCAGTCCCAAAGACCTTTCCACAAAAATACACGGGAGGGCAGCAGGTATAAACCTGCAACTCCGCTTCAGCAAAAGGAACCAAGATAAGTGTCACGATGGCATGGAAGAGTTTTTAAACACAGTGCAAAGTTTAGCAAGGTGAGCCAGCAGTGTGGAAGGAAAAAAAATCAATTTAAAAGTACAGTTATTTTAAAGGCTTTTGTTTTGTTTCAGCTCACAGTGAGATTCCAGACAAATACACTGAACTGCAGTGAAACAAACAAAAGCTCACAGTCCTAAGGTTGAGAGAAGCACCTTCACACTGAGTCTGCAGGATGGTCCTAGCCCACCCAGGGGTTTGGCAGAGATGCTCTTTCATCTGTTAACACATTTATTTCTGTGGAGGGCACAGCCAGCTCCTCCCCAGAAGGACTAAGATCTGTATTAGCACACATAAACCCTTGATATGAACTTCTCTACCTTAATTCCAGCCTCACTAGCCAAGGAAATACGGATTTGCACAACTGTGAGGTGAATTTTAGAGAGGTTTTTAAAACGTCATGTGGAGGGGACACCAGATGACTGCACTCTTTCTCCCCTCTGTGCCCTCTGTGAGGCACTTCCCACATTCCTCTGGAACACACAGTTACCTGTGTGGACTGAAGGCTCTTCACTTAAATCTGTTAATGGAGCCACTGAAGATATTTAGTCTAAATCCTTTCCAAGCCAGCTCTTCACAGTATTAAAAAAGAAATAAATCTTGTATTTTGCTGTGTGTTTTGTTTTAGCAGCACTGAGATGATCTTAAAGTAAACCACAGTTTCACCCGCCTGGCACAGATGAGGTGAACCACCCTCAAACAAAGCCTCTAGCAAAAAAAGGGTAGATAACAGCACCTGAGCAAGAACAATCAAAGAGATTCACCCACCAGTTTAAAGGCTCTTGCTGGGGCTGCTTGGGAATTAGTTTCTTCCAAGTATTTCTCCCATGAGAAGCCTTTGGAATCCTTGTATCCTGAAAAAACAGAATTAATATTTAGGTAAGAGAAGCCCCACATGTATTGTTACAAACAGCAAAAAGGCAGCTCTGTGACACTGTAATTGGCACTTACAGTGGATGGATGGTGCTGGGAAGCAGCCTGTTTGCTCCTACCCACCTCCAGCACCCAGAGCAGCTCTATCTATGCCCCAGTTTTGGACTGGGCTTGAACCCTGGCGAGCTCATTTCTGTACAGCTTAATCAATTCTTGTTCTCTAGAGAAAGCTCCAATTAAGAACTAGTCAGAGGATTCTGTGATGTGCAACGGCATCACTAAATTAATTTCCTGTTTTATTAACTACTCTACATGTGAATGCCTGTAAGACTGTAGAACCTTCTCCTCTCCTGCTGCCCGCTCACCCAGGCTGAGTGAAACCAGCAGCCTGGAGAGAAAAGGCTCCACGGGCGTGCTGCTCTAACAACACTGGGATGTCCCTCCCTGGCAATTACATTTAAGAAACTGCTCTACTTTTTTCCTCTTTCTATTTCAGTAATTTTTACCCCCAGGACGGGTTCCTTTTGGCAGGAGAGTGCAGTGACTAAATGCAGAGCACAGTCTGCAAACCGCTGCACTGAAGTCCCTCAGCAGAGAGACCAGAACTGGCTGCAGGTTTTGTTGGGGGCACAGGAAATCCTGACATGAGCAGAGAACTGCAGAGCCCAGCCCTGCTGAACTTTCCAGGAGCAGGGACAGATGTGGTGCTGCTGAGAGGGAACGTTCACAACCCCTTCTACATCTACAGCAAATGCACTGAGGCCAATGCCACCTGTGCAGAGGGGCCGTGCAGTGCTTCCCGCTCCGCTGAACCTGGAACGCAGTAAATACAGGAATTCTTGCTCCAGGGCTGTCAGTCTGACAAATGTCAGGCTTAATTTTTTTATGTTTGCTATTTTGAAGGTGAATGAGCACTTCTGAGGCCTGAAAACAACACTGGTTTCCCTGTATGTTCTGCCCTCTCTTATTTGCCAACATTCTCTTCCTTTACGAAATTCCAGCCCAGCAGAAAGAGATGTGGCTTCACTTACTCCAGAAATTCCATCTAGGAAACCATTAGAGCGTGGTGCTAACAACGCCAAGGCTGTAGTTCAATCCCTCTATGGGCCATTCACTTAAGAGTTGGACTCAATGATTCCTGGGGGTCCTTCCAGCCCAGAGTACTCTGTGATTCTGTGATTTCCAGAAATTCCATCTAGAAAATCATGAAACTGATCCCTTCTTCTCCCAGCTCACCTTGAAGGAAATGCTGGAAATCCTTCTCACTTTTTCCCTTCTAAACTCAAATTCAATTATAAATTACCAAACCCTGTTCCATTTCTTGAAAGAACTATGAAACAACATAAATTGCAGTGGCAAAAAGCAGGAACAGTAATATTGTTCAGGCAGTAAAGAGTTCTGAAGCAAACCTGGAACTTGCAAACATGTAATTATGTGGAAGATACAGTTTGCAGGTTTTTTGGCTGAGGCAGGAAGTAAGTCTCACTTGCAACCTACCAGGTGGTGTTGTCAGTGGGGTTCCAGTTTCTTGGCAGTAGCCGACAGGACGGATATATGGGCTGCTCGTTTCACACCTGAATCAAAGAGGGAAAGTTGGCACCAGTCAGATGGAAAGCAAAAAGAAAGGCAGGATTTCAAACGCTGTCTGATAGGTGTTTGCTGGGTGAGCAGATGCTTTCAGTGGGTGTGATCACGGTGTAGAAGACAAGCACTACCTCGTTAGAATGTGTAACACCAGGTTTTCAAGGCATTCAAGCTATCCCAAAAGAAAGGGAAATACAAAGAAAAATCTTGCAATGGTTTGGTTGGAAGAGACCTTAAAGCTCATCCAGTCCCATTCCCTGCCATGGGCAGGGACACCTCCCACTGTCCCAGGCTGCTCCCAGCCCCAATGTCCAGCCTGGCCTTGGGCACTGCCAGGGATCCAGGGGCAGCCACAGCTTCTCTGGGCACCCTGTGCCAGGGCCTGCCCACCCTCCCAGGGAACAACTCCTTCCCAATATCCCATCTATCCCTGCCCTCTGGAAGCGGGAAGCCATTCCCCATGTCCTGTCCCTCCATCCCTTGTCCCAAGCCCCTCTCCAGCTCTCTTGGAGCCCCTTCAGGCATCACAAGGAGTTTTCTTATTCCAATGCTTCCCAGACAGCTCAGGCCACCATCACTGGTTCTGCACTGAGCTGCCCAAATGGGAAGGGAACTACTGGGCTCTTTGTGAAAACCCCAAGTAATTATTCAGATGCCTAAAAACTGATAGAAGATCCCAACTTTAGTGCCAGCATTTAACATCTCAGCTATTACCCATAGATGAAGAGCAGAACAAAGCCAGTCTAGCTGCAGACATGTATCAGAAACAGAATCTTTTACCAGTAGTCGTAGCTCTCATCCCAGTTATCGAAATGGATCAGCAGCCGGTTTTCCACCATGTCCGTGACGGTGGCGACACAAACCAGGGACGGATTCTTCTTGTCCACTGCCTCCAGTTTCATTCCCAGACGAAACCCAGAAGGTGTGACAGGCTGAGGAACAGGACACCAGGAAAAGGAAATCAGCCACGTTCTTGGCCATTGAAATCCCCCTTATAAACTCCTTTGGCCCCAAAACCCACAGACCAAAACACACTACAGTTACTGCCAAGAGGTCTGCAGACAGGATTTCCATGAGTTCTGGCAATGACTGTTACTATTGCTAAAAAAGAGCTCATGTGGCTGAAAAAACAGCATTTCCAGGAACACCCACCACTGCAGACCCCCAGGCTGAGACCCCTTGCAGTGATTTGCTGAGGATAATGAGCACTGCACATCTTGTTTTACTGGTGGAAAAATTAGGAGAGTCTTCAAGGAGAAGTGACTGAGTGGGAAGCAGGGCAGAGCTGGGCCCTGATCCTGCTGGAGTCAGGGATTGTCCATGTGCAGCTTCCAATCCACCAGCTTGGTGTCATCACAGTAACATGAAACGGGACCAAGGAGTTCAAGGGAACTGAGGTTAACAACCACTGAGAAAGCACCAGTGGGGGAAGGATGACAACTGCTCAAGATCCACAGCCCCATAATAAATCCCATGGCACACATGAGCATGCTGCTGGAAACCAGAAATTATTTTGGAAATGATTAAATTAGAGGAAAGTGACACAAATATCCCGACTGTAGGGGCACAGCAAAACAGACGGTTGTAATATATTTAATAAATGGTTCAGTAAATCTTTTCCTCCAGCATTAAAGTGGAAGGAAAATACAAATTCTTTCTCCGGAAAGTCAGTGACTGGGGAAAGGAAGAAAAATTGTACTAGTTTTCCTTCTTAAAAATAAAACACAGCAGGAAGTAGTTTGCATCTGATTGTACCGTGGTTGTACCTCTGACATGAGCATATTAAAACCACATAAATATTCTGGTCAAAACTCACTTAGCACCAGACCTACTGAAACCCCTTCTATTCCATAGCACCACTTACACTGCTGAGGGTCTTAAAAAGGCTTTTTGGAGCTGCTTGAGCTTTGCAGTTCTTCAGATAGGAAGTCCAATTAAATTCTCCGTCCTTGAAACCTAGGAAGAGAAAGAAAAAGATTGTTTTACATGGCCCTGGTACAACCTGGTGGGTTTTTCAGAAATGGAAATTACCTGGAAAGAATATGAACTTTGCATGATAACTGCCCTGCTATGATCTCCAGGGGCTGTGCATTTCAGCTAAACCAGCTCTCTCTTTTTCACCATAATGGCCAATCATTAATCTCAACCTTCAAATGTTTCTAGGAAATTGAATGCAGGAAAGACTTGAACGCGGGAAAAAAGCAAGTTCTGAAGCCCAGAGAGACATCCAATCCAGAGCTTCTAATGTGACTAACAATGTCAATCTTTGGGAACATCAAAGAGAAGGTATTTTGCTCTTTTGTGAGTCACTGTGTTAGTTAAACCTCTTCCCTTCAGCCCCTCAGATCAAGTTCCACGATGAAATCAACACTAAAAATGAAATATGCAGAGCCAGAACATCTAGTTCTTAGTAGAATTTACGGTTTCTTGTGCAGCTCTCTATTTTCTTTCATACCTTTAGGAGGGAGCAGCTTATGGCTTGTTTTTTCACACCAGCCCACAGGATGGATGTCTGAGGAATCAGCATTACACCAGAAGTCGTAGCACTCTGGGTAACCATCGAAGTGCAGCCGCATCCTGTACCCCTGGACCTACCGTGAAGAAGCTCCGATTATCACCAAGGGTCACAGAGGAGAAGGAAAATCACTAATAAAACACCCCCTCACATTTGCACTTACAGAGAAAGTAAATTAGGATCTCGTTTATTCCTCCGAAAGTCTAGTTGTATTTTAACTCATCTGCTCTCCCAGTTTCCACGCTCCTCTTTCCCCACTTCAAACAGCTGGAAATAGAACTGGTCAGTGGAACCTCCCTGGGCTCCTGCTCCATGCCATGCACAAGTTCCTGGGGTACAAAAGCAGCCCCAGAACTTTCATGCCTATACCAGATCAACCCAGATTTCACATAACTGAAGCTGCATTAAAGCATTCGGACTTGTTTATATTTACTAAATCTTAGGGCCTCATGGCATTGTTCTTTTTCATATTTGTTCACTACAGGTAATTAATAGGTTTGCTATTCTTAGTTCCAAGTGCAAAAATCTGACAGTAGGATTTCAGGCAAAGATCTTTAATCATGTAACATCATTCCTTCAGTGTCACCTTGAACTCCTACCATCAATTAACTAATTAAAGTACTCCAAGTACTAACTAACTAAAGTTTCTACTTATTGAAAAAAAAAATCTAAATGCACATGGGACTTTTGGAGTCAAAGACAAGAAAAACAACTGACCTCAGCCACTGTGAGAACACAGACTCGAGAGGGGTGCTCAGGATCCACCCCTTCCAATTTCATTCCAACTTTAAATCCATTTCGGCCTTGTGGGAATGATTGATACTGTGAGGGGGGGAGAAACATTTGTTTTTAATTCTTAAGGACAAAATCTATTGCAGAGCAGTCATCAGATACTTAAGGCTTCAAATTTTTATATTTCAGGCTTCAAATGTTCAACTTAGAGAAAAAAATCCCATCCCCAAGTGATTGCTGCTCCAACAGACAGGTGCAGGCTCAGGGATCAGTAACAGCACCATCACAGTATTTCACATTTACTCGTTATTCTAATTAATCTCTCAAAAACACCGAACTGTTGCAATTAGCTATGAACACATCTTTGAGCAGACGTAGAAATGAGCTCTTCTCAAACACAAAAGAATCCCCTTCCCAGCTCAATGCAGAACCAAAGAGCTGGGAAAGCTACAATCACCATGTGTCAGTCCAGACTCTCCCCAAAGGTAACTTGCCATCTTCAAATGGTGAAAGGGACAAGGCAGGCTTGATCTGCAGCCCAGTTTTACAGTTATTCCAGAAAGCATTTGTGTTTTTCATTTATCTGTAGTCTCAATCCAAGTGAAACAGTTGAAACACAGTAAAAGTTTAAAAGCAACCTGAATTGGGACTGCAAATGACCCAGTGCAGGACCAGACCTTCCTTCTAAGCTCCCTCTGGAAGGACCAACAGCCCTGGGCTCTGAAGAGCTCACTGGGAGCTGCACATTTAACTGAGCTGCAGAGGCAGCTTCAGCAAGGCTGAACTCAGCCTCTGGCACCTCCACTGTGACTGACGCCAACGCCCACCCTCCCTCCAGGCACTCGCTGAGTGAACCTGCCCCACTCTCTGAGCCAAGGGACTCAGGGTTGTCCACCGGGAAAGGCTGGGAGGGCTGTGGTACCACCACAGAGGACATGTGACAGACACTAGGCTGTCCCTCTGTCCCTCGCCAGCAGCCCCTGAAGTTGTCCAACAGCCAGAGCAGAGCAGATCGAAACAGCTGCTGGTTATTTGTGAGATTCAACAGCGTTTTTTACACCCTGGATTGTGATGAGACCCCCAGGGCAAATGCCTGTTTCCCCCGGGCAGAAAACAAACAGTTATTGCCTGCTTGTACCAAAACAACTCAGAAATGCAAGTGCTGGCTTGAGGGTGGTCTCCAGTCCCACCTCCACTGAGAATCAATCCTGTGATTGCCAGTAATCCTGTGATGTTGCCTGAGAAAAACAGAGCAAGAGAGCGAAAAAAGCTGCCAACCTCTCTGAACAGCTTTTGGGGAGCAGCTGGCATCTGTTCCTCTTCCAAGTAGGAAGACCAGTTCCATACCTTCTTCTTTCCAGGAAGCACTAATTAATCAAAAACAAAGAGGAAATCAACATTTCTCTCTGATGCCTCCTGCTCTTCTCCTCCTCCTCCCACGTTTGCTGTGGCACCGCAGAAGAGGCAGTGTTACTCAACTTTTGAGGAAAGGTAGGAATTCTAGCAATAGGAAAACCGTGCTCATTCCTCAGGAAATGAACATTTATTGTACCACAGGTCAAATGAACTGCGGCACCTGGACTGCTGGCAAGCTGCCCATGGAAAGGTGCCACGGGAAAGTCTGGACAAGACAGAGTAACTTAAAATTGTGGGAATTAATTCCTCCTCCTGACACTTCACAGAGGAATAAGGGGTTAAATATAAAATAACAGGCAGCACAGAGAGGCATATAATGGCAGCTAAAATAAGCCTAAAATAAAATAAGTGAAAAACCAAGTGAATTTTTGCTCAGTTCACAAGATTTTTTTTTTTTAATATATACACACACATATATTTATAGCCTCCTAATAACACAATGCATCTACCAGAGAGGCAGCTCCCAGATGATGAAAACAACTCGGATTCATTCTGGTAGAACCACAGTCATACACACAGAAAATTACATTCTAAATGTGTATTAAAACTCTCCCCCCAGTTGTATACTAACTAATCCCTGATTTAAGGTATATAATACGTTTAACTCATAGTCTAGAGTCAATCATGTTGTTCCCTATTTATTTTCTACTTAGCACTGTAGGCTGTGGCTGAAGCTCTCCAAAGTCAATGGAAAAAAGATTCTTACTGTCTTCAGTGAGCTCTGGGTGAAGCTGACTCCTTCCAGATCCTCACCCTGTGCCCATCATGCAGGCAAATCCAGGATATTCCTGCTACTACATCTCTGGAGCTGACTGTGCTAAGAGGGTTATGTACCTAATAAGCTGTTCTGAATGTGAAATGAGCTCTACTGTCCTTTCCTCTTCTGTTTATTATTATTCACTTTATAATAGCTACTAAAAAAAAAAAAATCTATAAACATTAAAGAAAAGAGACTATGAGCTTAGCTCACCTTGTTTTATTGGTTTAGTGTTTCTGCGGCTTTTCATATTATTTGATTTATTCTTCTCCTAGACACAGATACGTTAAAAAGAAGTTTAGCAAGATTGTTTTTCCCTCCCTCTGATCATCTCACCATGCAGGTACAACACGGATGTAACAGGTAACTAACAGGACTATTAGCCAGCATTGCTGTCTCTTGAACAACCCTGCAAGAACATCAGGAGGGAATGTTACACAGATAACGCTGATCCTGGTATCCCAAAGTGCTGTACAAGTTATTTCATATAGGCTACTGAAGTTCACTTAAATGTGGCTGCTGAAGAGCACAGGACCAAAATCTCCATTATAATACAGAGGATTTGCTTTCTGCAATGCAGGATCTGCTGCTCACGTCAGCAGCCTCCCTGGAACACTCCTTTTTCCTTTCCCTTTCTTACGTCCATCTATGCCAGGGAATGGATACGGGGGAAAAAAGGAATCTATGAAGCCCTAAAGGAAGCAGAAGCTTCAAGTAACTCCTGTCACAGATGAGCACCCCAGACAATGTGGTCTCCCTGTGTCACACTCCGAGCCCGACTGTCGTTCCCGTTTCTTCTGTGCATTTGCAAACTGGGGTTTGATTCCTCCCAGGCAGTCATTTCTCAGAGCAAACCAAAAAAAGGCAAAATGTGCCAAAGCTGCCTGCCAAACATTCCCCAGAAGGGACAGGGGGGCAGTTTCTAATGAGGACGAGGAGAAGGGGGAAAAGAGAGACTGCAAGGACTTCTGAAAACATCCATCCCTTAAAACATCTCACCCACATCACAGAGAAAAGCTGAGCAAGACGATGAGTTAAACTGCTCATGACAGCAGAGCTGCAGCTTTATTGCCCACAAACACCTACCCCAGTGGGTCTGCTGTACAGAGCCCTGCATTATGTGAACAAACATAAAATGGCTCAGAGAGGCTCTGATGGGTGGGAGCAGAGCACAGGGGGGCACAAAGGGCCCCAAGAGGGAGCCAGGGGCTGCAGGAAACTGAAGGGAAGATCAGCTCAGGACTGAGGTACTGCTATTTATGCACCATTAATACAGGTTTCAGGTGGTGCAGTGAGAGTACATGCAAGTAATAAAACCCAAACAAACCCTGTGGTTTGACACTCATCTTCAATATCATACAACAGTATCTGAGTGCAGCTGTTCTGGAGACGTGTGGTTTTATTACTGTGAACTCCTGACTTTCACTTCACCTGAGCAGTTCATTCACCCCTGGGACTCCTCAGAACAGATATTCCCATCACTGATGCAAATCAGGATCAGACCCAGACCATTCCCTGGGTACAGAACAACCTCCCTCAGCCCAGTCTGCACTGCACAAGGAACGCTGAGACAAACAACTGCCCCTGCTTTTCACAGCTCTCTTTAAAGGAAGCACATACAGCCTCATTTACCTCATCCTCATATGCATTTTCCTCCTCATCCTCTGAATCCAGAGGCAATCTTCTCTTCCTCCGGAGACGTCTGACAGGTCTGCCAGCCTCAGTCACCTGACAGCCACTGCTGGTAGTAAGATTTCCATTATTTCCCGTTTCTGCAATCATCTGGAATGTCTCTGATATCATTAAACATCCAAAATTAAAAACAATATCAAATTAAAAGTGCAACATTATTCCTGCAGTGTTCCCAGTGTCTCTGAACCTCTTGGAATGTGGAGGCCTGGGCTGAGGACCTGAGGAAATGAATGGTGTCTGCAGGATTTCCTGGATATAGAACTGTAACACTTGGTCTGATGGGTTCATTCTACTCACGGCAACTCCATGTTCCCTTTAAAGGCTTTCAAACAAAAAATGGGGAAAATCTGGGGTTTCTGTACCTCTCCCTGTGCTGCTGGGAGCCCGTTTGAGTACAAATCTTTCCATTCTCAAAGCAATCCATTTGCTCACAGGTTTGGGAATCGGAGCAGGGCACGGCTTGTCTGGGCACTGCAGAAGCAAAGAAAAAGACAACTATTACATTAAAATGTTACAACACCTTTCAGGAAATGAGTTCTATCAAAGTCCTTTACAAACTTTCATTAACTGACACTCAGTATCCCATTGTGAGGGAAGTAATTATTATCTGTGTGCTGCCACACCGCCTCAGTAGGGAAAACCCCCTTTTATTTGTAATGTTTTAATTTCGGAGCACTGGTCTCCAACAGTACTCTCAGGCACATCTTGGTTGACTTGATGATCTTAAAGGTCTTTTTTGACCTTAATGACTCTGTGATATTATCTATGAAGAAGCTCTACTGAATAGTGAGTAATTTAATCAAAGGAAACTGGTGATTTACAAAGTGATGCTGAACAGCCTGAAGGACTGACCGGGGGAAGAGTGACCCACGTTGCAGCAATCTGTGGAGAACTGCTGCCCGTGGGATGGACTCACACTGGAGAAGTTCATGAAAAACTGTCTCCCACTAGAGGAATTCCCTGCTGGAGCAGGGAAGGACTGACTCCTCTCCCTGAGCAGCAACAGAAACAACCTGTGAACTGACCATAACCCCCACTCCCATCTCCCTGTGCCACTGAGGGGAGGAGCTGGGAACAAGGGAGGGGTTTGACACCCTCCAGCACAACCCTGCATATACATGGCCTGTCCTGCCAAGGACATCACAGGAAATCCAGATGCAGAAGTAGAAAACCCCTCCAGACACACACAGGGCAGCTTTGGAAAAGGAATGATACGTGGCAGACTTCAGACATTCATCCTTGGAGCCTAAAACAGAGGTCATGAAGGAACACTTTACTGGTCCAGATAAAATTATTAAAGTGTGTTAAATAGTGTCACTGTGCATATTTTATTATTCCTGACCTGCAAATGCAACCAAGCATCAAAAAAAAAAACCACAACAAAACCAAAACAAAACTAAAAAAACACCTTTCTAATGAGCAAATAGCTGCAAAGATTACTCACTCCTTGATCTTCTTTACTGTCTGCATTATGGAGCTACTGAACTCCAGAATGAAAGAGGCAAGTCAAAGGTGGTTGCATTTCCAAGCTCTACTCCAAAGCTTTTATTCCAAGCACTTCATTAGTCTGAGATCTTTTCTGAGCAATCTGCACTTCACTGAAACCTCAGTCTGAAAGCTTTGGTTCCTTCTGAAGCAGGGCTCCTTGTTGAATGGAGAAGCCCTTTCGTCTTCTACTGTGCGCGCTTCCTGGCCTCGGGATCCTGCCTCCACACCCTATCAAAGCTTCATCCCAAGCGTTCTTCCCGCTCTTTATCTAAAGCTTGTATTTCTTAAAGCTTCAAAGATGCTGGACTTGCTTCTGAAAGGCTCCCATCCTCCTCTGCAGCCCCAAGGAGACAGAGCATCATTTCCATTTCAACACAAAGAGAAACATCCCATTTTGAAGAAATGATAGTTCTAAGTGACTCAGCTTCCTGCAGGATTCCATCCCATTCACTTCCCTCAAACTCTTTAGGAGCAGCAGCATCCCGGTGCAGACTCCAGGGGCTCCGTGCTGTGTCTGATGGGACAGCTCAGTCTCATGGCAGAAGGTCAGTGCAAGGAGCATCTCCAAGCTCCACATGCTGTTCCAGAGTTCCCGTGCCCAGGAGCTGGGAAGGTGCCCGTGGCACTGTAGGAGCAGAGGACTCCGGGGCAGTGATGCTCCTGCACACGAATGAACAGTTCTGCTTCTGCCCAAACCGGTGCAGACAGAGCTGGGGCTCCCTCCTGCCACAATCTCACAATGTTCCTGCGGCCAGGGGAGCTGGGGAAGCCCAACCCCAGCCCCAGAACACCTACATTTGTACTAGAAAAACAACGAGCACCAGCAGGTGCGGAACTTCTGCAGCCGGTGTCCGTGTTCAGGGTCACAGAACACATCCACACCCCCACGGCTGCAGGGAGAGGCAGGAATTGGACTAAATGAGCCTTGTGTCCGTGGTATTGGATATATTAATATTTGATGTAGCCTTGTACATCTATAAACGTTTGTTTGTAGCAAATGTTTGGATGCCAGTTTCAACAAGGGCAAACCCATCCCTTTTTAGATGTTATTCTTTGTGTTCAGGCTTTAAAAATAAAGAAGCTCAAGCACCAAGACTATTTACAAAGCTCCATCGGGGAGAAGGAGTTTGGAAGGTACTTGGACAGAAGTAGTTAACTTGGATAATTTACTTCAAACTGGGCCAGGAAAACTGTCAAAAATAACAATGTAGAAAATAATCTTGAACTTAACCAGAGAAGACCTGATAAAATAATCGGTCTTTCTCATCTGCATTTTATAAATCCAGTAAAACCCACAGAAAAATATAATAAAGAAATGGCTTTTCTTATAATGCTCCCTATCAGTAAAATCTACAATAAAATCAAGACAACCCAATAAAAGGAAGCAAACAGTGCAATTAAAAAGAGAGCAGAAACTAACTTGAAACACTTCGACAAACCACAGTCAGGCCCGAACATTCCTCATTCGTCCCAGTTCGTGATTTCTTTTCATCTTTAGCATTTTAAGGCTCAGAAACATTAAGGCAAAAGAAGATACTGCAAAACTGAGATGAGTCATTCAGTTCCAAGTTGCAGATTCGGATTTACGAAATGATAAATGATTGCCAGGCTGGCAGAGATAATGGAGCCTAATTAATATGCTCCCACCCAGACCTCAATGCTTTATCTTTAGACACGGAATCCACAGGAAGAGGTCAGAAATACTCAGGTTTTGATCTCATTTCTGCCCCTGAACCAACGCAGCCTTGGGAAACCACCTCATTGTTACTGTAAAAAGCCAGCTTTGGCTTTTAACATCCATCTTACCTTCATTAGGAGACCAAAAATTAAAAAAAAAAGGAAGAAAAAAGGGCACAAGTTCACACAAACTAAGGGTGAAGGCTGAATGGGTGGATGGGGGTTCACTCTACTTCCATAAACACCATCAGACTTAATGGGAAGAGAAACATTTCAACAAAAATTCCATTTCAGGTGCTGCCAGGATCATTTCCAACGACACGAGAACTTCAGTGTCTCTCTCTGGTGAGGAATGCAATGGTACAATAAACCCAAAGACTGTAATCAATAATAACATGAAGTTTGCAGCCCTTCTGGCTGAGCTTCCATGGACTAGGAGGTGAAATCCCATTCAAGAAGCAGCTGGCATCAAGAGAACCATCTGATACTGCGCTGCTCTGGGAATAACCTACAAATCACCTTTCTGCCCTGAAACAGGGCAGGAGCTGAGCAAAGCTGCTCCTCTCACTCGGAGCGAGCTGGCTCTGAGAGCTCTGTGCATTCCCCGTCTCCTGGGAGCTCCGCAGCGGTGTCTGACACCCGACGTGTGACATCTGCCAGGCACTCCTGTGCCACCAGAGAGGAACAGAGCTGCAGTTTAAACAGAAACACACAAAACCCATCGGGACTCCTTGCAGCACAACTAAACTGGTCTCAGAACTGCTTGGAATACTCAGGAGCTCAGACACAACCACCTCACCTGCACTTTGTTGTGACGATGACAGATGATGCTTTACTCATCCATCAAAACCTGTTACTCACCTCAGGCAAGTAATATTTTGCAAGGCTGAACTAATACCGTTACCAAAAACAACCCCAGCCTCACCTCCAGGAACCTCATCAGTCAGGGACTGAAACGAACCTTCAGAGCCTGCAATGGAATTGTACCAATGCCTCAAGAGAAAGTGTCAATGGCCACCGGCAAGCATTTAACGGCGCGAAGAGACTGTCTATGTCAGTGAACGGGAAAAAAAGACAAAATTCAGAATTGAGGAATTCCAAGCTCCACCGATTGCACTTCCTACTAATTTTTGTTTCTCATGAAGAGAGAAAAATTGTAACTACAAATCAAGGAAAATGTTGCTCTGAAAGATTAGAGGTGGAAAAGGGTCTAGGAAGGGAGAGGGATGCCTTAGCTGGTATGGAGAAGAAGCCAACACTTTGTGTCTCAGTTCTGCCACAGGACCACAAGATGAAGCACTTGGGTTTTTAGGAGTTTGTCCACCTCATTTGTACAACAGAGCCCTTCCAAGCTTCCCCTAAGCACACAATAACATATGGATTATGGTAGGTGCTATTGCACGGGCAGAGAATAAACAGCACCATGGCAATGTGACCTCAATCAGCTCATAAGCTCACACAGCAAAACTGTGAGTTTACTCTGAACCATCAGCTCATCCTAGAACGAAGCCCAAAGCAGTGTTTGAGCTTGTGAGCTGCTCATCTTGGTTTGCTGACACAGCTGTGTCAAACACACACACGTATCTATTTCAGCAGTCGAAACAAAAGCACTGGCACAGGCTGTGGCTGCAGAACGTGTGCCCCTCCCACACCCAGCCCCTCTCCCTGCCGAGGCCAGCTGGCATTCCAGCATTCCCATGGAGCACCCGGATCAGCACACCTGACAGTGCTGCCTCATGTCGTGTCTGACTGCCCCCCTTTGCTGCCTGTAAGCGTCCTTACGGGCACTCTGTGCCACGCTGGACAGCATTCCGACCTGATCCACACAGAATGGGAGGGATGCAAAAGAAGGCACAAAACCTTATTTCATGCCCACAGAGTTAATGCTTTCTGGTCTTTTACGGAACGTGAGGAGCAAAAACGGAGGGTACCTGCAGTTTTATGGCTTTCATTAAGAGCCTTTGGTGCTGAGCTGCTTTCCCCAACTCTACTCCTGCTTGGGAAGAGCAGTGGCTCTGGGGAGGACACCCGGCCACTGCCCGAGCCCTGCACAAACCTCACACTCGACGGGGCTCAGCTGGGATCCCCAGGAACGTCTCCTCCAGGCCTGAAACCACAGAGCTGCTAATCCCGGTCCCTGGGAATCACTTGTAACCACTGTAACACTTAAACACACTCTGAACATCACCTCTGAACATCACCCAGAAATCACACACCTTACAAACCTTCACTCTCCACGGGTGACCCAAAGTAGAATCACAGAATCCTGGAATGGTTTGGGGTTGGAAGGGACCTTAAATCCCATCCAGTTCCACCTCCTGCCACAGGCAGGGACACCTTCCACTATCCCAGGTGGCTCCAAGCCCCATCCAACCTGGCCTTGGGTACTGCCAGGGATCCAGGGGCAACCACAGCTTCTCTGGGCACCCTGTGCCAGGGCCTCCCCACCCTCACAGGGAACAACTCCTTTCCAATATCCCACCTAAACCTGCCTCTGTCAGTGTGAAGCGTTCCCCCTTGTCCTGTTGCTCCAGGCCCTCATAGTCTCTCTCCAGTTTTCTTGTAGGCTCCGTTTAGGCACTGGAAACCTGCAATTAGGTCACCTTGAAGCCTTCTCTTCTCCAGGCTGAACAATCCCAATTCTCTCAGCCTTTCAAAAAGTTTAAAAGCTACAGCATAAATAGGGTTGTCAAAACAAATCCTGTGTGATTCATGAACACAACCTCTACCTGTTTGCTTAGCTCTACCATGCATTTATCCCATCACTTTGCTGGATTCAATCAGAAATTAAAAAAACAAAACAAAACAAAACAACCAGGAGATGAGCCAAAAGATGCTACACCTAATAATAAAACACCCATTCCTTGGGGGTAAAGCATTTTACCAGTAAATTGAACCATTCTCTGGAAGATAATCTGCCAAATTCAGCAAAGCAGGTCTGCCCTCACACCTCACCTGTGGAGCACGGTGAGTGATGCTAATTAGGAGAAACAGGGTTTGGTCAGATCTCTGCTGGCCTTGGCTGCTAATTGATTCCACGTGCAGGAGCCTGCAGCTGCCAGCCTTCCCTAACAAGCATGCACTTGGTCATTTTCCCCACAAGTCTCCAATCTAATTTTTCATCCCACTGTGGCTCCTTCTTCCCACTCTTCTGCCCATGCAGCACAACTGGAGGGCTTGAGGAAAGGCTGAAGTAGATTAAAAACTACAGAAAATATGAGAGAGAGGTAACAGCGTGGGGAAGAACTGACACTGCAACTCAGGAATCACCTTGTTATTTCACAGAGAGACTATAAATGCCCAGAGTAAACACTGCTGTGGGTCAATCTCGTTTTGATCCAGTTTATCTATATTGTCTTGATATTCAAACTGTGCAATTCTGAGAATGGGATTTAGGCCTCCAAAACACTTTCCTTTGCAGAGGTGGCATGGACTGGAACATGGACACTCCACACCTTATCCTCTGACAACACTCACAGTGGGATTGTTGGGGTGTCCTGTGCCAGGAGTTGGACTCGATGATGCCTGTGGGTCCCTTCCAACTCAGGGTATTCCATGATTTAGTGATCTCCATCACCACCCTGTGAGAATCTGGTCCCATGTCCCAGTATCAGGCTTGCAGCACATGGCATCTCTCAGAAAACGCCAGCACTCATGGAAAAGGACAAGGGGGTTACACTGAAACTTCACCCTCAAATCCACATCCCCCAACACCAATGGAATATATTGTCATACCCAGAAGTATCTCCAGTAAAAGCTTTGCATGAAGATAAAGTGAGATAAGAGCCAGTGAGACCTTCTCCTGCAGATAAACCAACACAATTTTAAGCATATTTTCAAGTAAGACTACAGACACTGCTCTAAATAAATTCAAGATGCTACTTTTAAAAATCAGTGTAAAAGCCTTAAAATTTCAGTAAATAAAGAACTGGTAATAAAAGTGCTGACAAACAGCACGGCTGAGGCAAGGAAAACACACCCTGGGTCCTGAGGAGTCAGTGGGGCAGGAATGGTCTGCAGAGCACATCTGGCTGTACCCACTCACCCTCCTGCCACTTGCTCATTATGGAATGAAACCCCTGAAGACAGAATAAATCGCCTCTGGCCAAGAGAAACAGAGATGGCCCTGCACAACCTGCCCAGCAGTTGTACCCAGTTGTCCTCAGCAGCTCAAATTTGGCTCTGATTCCACCCTGGCACTCACCGGGAATTACAATTCATTTTACACACGTTCAGCTTTAATGGGATTACTTGCAGTACAAGGTGCAATAATTTTAGGGTAAAGCTAGTGCACAGAGGCTAAAAACGTCCTCTGTTTTAACTGCATCTGTAATTACTTTATAAGACTACAATCCAGCAAACTACCCTGGGGACTCCTATTAATCATTATTACGTATCTCCCATTGCCAAGCAGGAATACTCGCTCAGGAAAAGACTGTTCCCATCCTCAAAAATGTATAATCTGAGTAGATTATAGATCATAAAGTGAGGAAGCAAAATGCTGATGAGACCATGTCGGACTGTACTTAATTGCTGTGTAGGAAGGAAAGTTCGAAGCACCAAGTCCCTGTTTTCCCTCCTTTTTACTTCTGTTCTACTATAAAACAGAATGCAAACCAATAAGGTCTTACAACTTGGCACAAAGTATCAGAGCTCTTTATCCCTTAATCCCAGTTACAGGCCATTTTTTAAAATTTATCTGGGCAGTAACTGAATAAATTAAACGTTTTCATAGCATAAATCTAATCTGATTCCTTGCGGCACCAGGAGTCCATAAAACTGTCCTAATCCCTTTCTCTTGACACCAAGCATCACTCAGATTGTCCCACACCGATCCCTATCCGCAGCCGATCGATACTTTTGAAGGATTACATTTATCCCTCTATTTATTCAGCACCGACTTCCCCTCTCAAAATCCCCATTCCATTAGTTCTGCACTTTGAATTTGTTGCCAGGAAGTTTGATGATTTTTTTGGTTTTGTTTATCCCGTCATGTAAAATCTCTGTTTTCAAACTTAAATCTTTCTGGTTTTGGGGAAGTCTCCAATAACTGTTTCTACTGCACTGGATTTACGTGTTTTTTAATATTATTGAGTTGTCACAGTCCCGCGGAGTTTCACCAGAGCGGCGCCCAGGCGGGATAACCCCGATTTTCTCCACCAATTCTTGCGTCAAAATTGGGCAAAGGCCACCTCAGAAACTTTCTGACTGTGCCCCGCAGCGTGCGAAGAACTTCAACCCGCGTTTTGCCCGCGTTTTGCCGGGTTTGCGGTGGTTTGGCCCCTTTTGGGGTTTAAACGCACTTTCCGCGCCGCGGCGGCCGCCGCAGCCCCGACCCGGCGCCGCCATTTGCGCTCCCGGCGCCCCCCCCCCCCCA
>NW_024581049.1:312651-335002 GCF_017639235.1 Corvus kubaryi
CACGCACTCACCGCCGGCCCGGCCCGGCCCCGCCGCCGCCGCCGCCGCCGCCGCTCCAGGGCCTCGCGATGGAGCTCGGGCAGCGCTGCGAGCCCCGCGGGCCCCCGAGCGCATGCGCGGCCCCGGCCCGGGGGAGGCGGCGCTGGGTGGGGATGGGGATCGGGAGCGGGGTGGTACTGGGCTGTGGGTAGCGGTAGATGGGGTACTGGATACGGGGTCCTGGGACGGGGAGGACCTAGGACAGAACTGGCACTGGGGTAGGGCTGGTACTGGGACGGGAATAGGCATGAACTGGGACGGAGCCGGCAGTGGGAGGGGGCGGCCGTGGGGCACTGGGAAGGGGCAGTGGGTGCGGGAGGTGTGAGGGGCACAGCCCACTCGCAGTGCTGCTCCCTCAGCCGGCCGGGTGAGGCCTGGGCACGGCCGCGGGCGCTGGGGCACAGTCATGGCTGAGATGGAGATTTGGGGAGATTTGGGAAGGGGAGCTGTAAATCGCCATTGCCGCCGGCATCCAGCAAATCGTGACCGCGGCGTCCCGCCGCCTCCCACGCCCAGGAGTAATAGAGGATATTGCTCCCTCTTCTCTGCATTTGTTGAACTTGTTTGTTTTCTCATCTGGGAATGTTATTTTCCTTTTTATTTGAATTTTGGAACAAAAAAAGACGTGGGGGTAGGATTTTTTAATGACACGTCGGGGTTTTTACGCCACGGTGAGCGAGGAAAGAGCACAAGCAGGCCCCAAGCTGTGACAGCTTAAATGGAATGGGATTTTGGGAAAATAATAAATGAGATTTGCAATGGCTCATTTGAAATACACATCACAATATTCTTCATCCCTCGAGCGAGGCACATAAAATACCCTTTAGAATCTTTAAATTTAGTCAGAAAACAAATACATTTCTCACCTCATCTGTGCCACCAAGTTCCAGATAAAACGCAACTCCTGTAGATGCTTGCAGCCAGTGTTGAAGCATTTGCTGGGTCCAGGTTTACAGGGGTGTTGGAGGCAAAAAACTTTACGAATAATTGAACCATCCATATTTGGTTTTAATTGTTACACGTTTCGTTGAGAGATCCCTATTTTAGGTCTTCTTACCCTTTTATCTCGCTGCTCTACTGATTGTTTTGCCAGAACCTGCCCCGTGCCCACCACACATATTCCTGCCTTCCCTCCTCAGAGCTCACCTCCAAGGTGCTTTTACCCCATAAAACAAGTACCCCAACCCTAAACCAGATTTGGGGCTATTTGTCAGTGCATTCTGGGTAGATATATCCAGCCTAAAGCTGAGTTCTCACTTTGTATTTAATTATTCACACAGAAACGTTACTTGGGATTATTGCAGACATTCCAGTGATCTTCCTCTCTGGCCATGCAATATAATTATTATTGTTAATATTTTATATTATTACCATTGCCCTGGCTTCACACCTGCTGGCAGGCAGATCCCTGCAGTTTCAGGAGACGAAGATTGCAGCAACTCCAGGCTGGGAAAGGCAAAGTCCCCACACCAGGGAGCCACATGAGCTGGAGGTTTTGATGCAAAACTTACACTTTAATGCAAAATTAATGGGGGAGACTCACTCAGTGATGTTCACGAGACAGAAATGAACATTAAACAATGCAGCAGAGAGCAGCTGGGGCATGTGCCTGGCCCTGCCCTGGAATCCCTGTTGTGGGGGCACTTCCAATGCTTCACACTAATTCTCAGCAGTAAGATGTCCCAGGGTGTCCATTCCCTGGGAATTCCTGCTCCAACACTCCAACCCACATACGGTGGTCAGGGAGGATGAGCCCGTCCCAGGGTCTGTCCCTACTCTGGGCAGTAAAGCACCAGTGCTCCTACCAAGGGGTGGTGGATCCAACCCCTGCACTGCACACCAGGAACCACCACCGCTCCAGGTGCTCACCCGTGAAGGATTTCTGGCTTTCCCTCTTCTTACTGCATGCAGTGACAATCTGCAACTCAGACAGGTTTCCCACATACCTCCCTCCAAAGGCCTGTTCTCAGGTGTTTAAGGAACGGATGCTTCTCCCAAAGGGCTCACTAAAACCTGGCTCAGTCATTCAGAACAGAGTTGCCAGACAGCAGAAACTGGAATCACTTTTTAGTCTTTGCCTAGACTGTATAATTTGCAGATTTTCTTAAAAGTATTTTTCAGTTAATTATCCCCTATTAGCAAACATCTTGCCTTGGCTGGTTTGCTTCTGTACTAAGATTAAGCAGCAAAAAGGATTAAAAATGTCATTATGAGAGTCTAAGATGTTAAAGCACTAAATACATATAGCTGGAAAATGCTTTTCCTTCTGAAGAAATTAAATATCACTTCCACAGAGCTTTCTCATGCTGCTGTGGTAATATGACATTTGATAAAGTCTGAGCCACTCGCCAAGCCCTGACCCCTCTCAAAGTGTGGGGAAATATTTTGTGTTGAAAGCAACTCTGATGATCTATTACCCTTTCATCTTTTTAATATGGCAGGACAAGTTCCAAATGATCAAATTATATGGAATTACTTGCACTTATGAAGTGACTCTCTCGCTGGAGAGCTGCTGCCATCAGTTGTGAGCAGCTTGGAATTGGGTAAAGGAAAGTTTTAGGGGAAGCTGTAGCTAACCTTTTTATTCCAGACCAACAACTCACAAAATATGTTTTGCCTTCTGTTTTTCAGAATGTTGCTGGCAGGCAGAACAGGTGCTAGGGATGTCACTTCTTCATTCAAAAGCAATTGTGCAGGAGCAGAGCTTGTGGAAAGTTCAGTCTGAGCAATTTGCAAATGGCCCAAGTCTAAATTTGGGGTATTATTCAGGAACACCTCCACACCTCTTGCTAGAAGCTGCCCTCCCTTCTCCCCAGGTCCACAGAACAGCCACCGCCGCCCTCTGTGCTTCCAAGCCCAGAAGCACATCCTGACACCAAGCACAGGTGTTTTATTAGGAGGAAAAACTCCTGGAAAATATGCTGGAAAAATAAGTTCTTTATCTGGACTGTATTCAAGTGCTGTGCCTACACTGAATATGAAGTGACTTTCTGAATTAAGAACCTTTTCTCTGAGTGACTCTCTACAAATTCAGGCTTACCTTGAGCAACAGAAAACGCTGACAATCACAACACAGCATCACGTAACCAGGTGTCATCAAGCAAAAATAGTCTTTATTCAAATTTCATGGAAACAGGAATCACTGTACTTTGCAAGACAGGGAAAAATAAAATAAAAAATTTAATATAAAACAAGGATATTGTCACAATACCAGAATATGGAACTATAGTTCTTTTCCCTATAGATTACTGCAAGTACCTCTATTTTTTTTTTCCTTTTGACTGTGCTATTCACAACTTTGTAAGTCCAAAAAATATGGAACAAAAGTAGTATGAAACTTAAGACTTAGCACTTCCACTAAATGGCAGACATCGAAGGGCATCAATCGAGGGCAAAGACTGTTGAATCCGTCATACCTACCTATCAGTCATCACTGTAATCCCATAAACCCACCAGGGCGCAGTGCTCGTTCCCTGCAAGGCTCTCCCTGGAAAACAGGGCAGTCTGGGGGCTCTAGGAAGAGCTGTATGTAAAGAGAACCTTTCTATCAGATAGAAAATGAGCGGAGCAGCCTCACACCAGGGAGCGCTGCAGGGAGGGAGCGCTGCAGTTAATGACAGACAGACCATCAGGTTGTTAAAAATACACAGCATCGACAGGGTTTCTACTTCAATCACTTGGTTACAGCTACTAAACATGTACAAAAGACTTTTCCAACCATTCCAAGTGGGGCTGCAGTAAGATTAGGATCTGGAGCGGGACCTTGACTGCGACCGGGAGTGTGACCTAGAGGCAGACCTAGACCTGGATCGGGACCTTGGCTTTGAAACAGATTTGGACCTGGAACGAGAATCTGATTTGACATTTGGTTTGGACTTGGAAATGGACCTAGACCTGGAGCGGGACACTGAGTCCTCCCCCTCGCCTTTCACCTCCTTCTTGTCCGACTCGGATTTGAGCTGCTCCTTCTCTTTGGAGCCTGACCTGGACCGCTCATGGCTGTCCTTCCTTCTCTTCTTGCTGCTGCCTTTGCTGTCTCGCTTGCTGCGCCTCTTGCTTTTCTCACTCTTGCTGCGGCTCCGGCTTCTACTTCTGCTGTCATCCCTGCTCCTCTTCCTACTTTTCCTTTTATCCTTGCTGTGGCTCCTGCTCCTGCTCTCATCCCTGCTTTTGCTACTGCTTCTAGCCTTGCTAATGCTCTTCTCCCTGTCTTTGCTTCTGCTCTTCTCCTTGCTTCTGCTTCTCATGGTCTCCCTCGCCTCTCCCCTGTCCTTACTCCCACTCCTGCTCCTACTCTTTTCCTTGCTGTGGCTCCTGCTCTTGGCTTTCTCATCGCTGTTATGGAGAGAGCCCTCAGATTTATCCTTGCTTTTGTTTCGGGATTTCTCTGCACTCCTGCTGCGGCTCCTACTTTTATCCTCTTTACTTGGAGTCCTGCTTTTCTCTTTCTGGCCTCTGCTACGGCTCTTGCTTCGACTACGGCTCTTGCTTCTGGAACGGGACACAGACCTGGAAGTGCAAAGGCAACAGACAGCTCTGCTTTAGTGAGGCAAGGGTTTGAGCAGAGTGTGCAGAGAACGGGAGGGAAAAGAAAAACAGTGTTCTCCCAAGACAAAGACATACCTGGATCTGGATCTACTCTTGGAGCGGCTGCTGCTGGCACTGCGGCTCCTGCTCTTATGGGAGTGTCTGCTTCGAGAGCGAGACCTGCAACACAAGGAACCAGCTTCACATTAGCATGGGGAGCTCACGATCCCTGTGGGCAGAACCCCACAGGGTTAAAGCACCTTTCAGCAGCCAAATGTTCAGAGTTACGCAACACAGTTACAAACTTAGAGTGCCCTTCTCCCCACCTCTCATCCCTGTTGCCACGTCTGGCTGTGAGCAGGGTGCTAATCTGGAAGAAAAGATGCCAGTTTATTTAAGGAATAATCACTTTCCCAGTCAAATCACAGTTTGAATATGGTAAGACACTGGCATAAAGCTTTGACTTCAGATTTTGATTTCATAAGCAAGTTCTTCTAGGAACAGTAAAGATTTGCCTGAGTTTTCTTGCAACAAGTTTCCCCAGAATGGAAAGGGGAGAACACTTGGTGCTGCTGAAGCAGCTCTTGGTCAGACAAGGAAAGCAACAAATCTCTGAGAAACAGGGAACAGGTGGAGGTTTCCAAGCTGAGAAAGAACTGTTAGTCCTGGTGCTTGGAGCAGAACACAGTGTTCAGAGCTGAAGTGTTAGAAGCACCTTCTGTTCCATTCCATGTGCATGGCTCCACCGGCCACGCAGCTGCTCCCACAAGGAGCGAGGGCTGAGTATCAGGGAAGAACAGTCACAGGTGTTCAGGGAGCAGGTCCACACATCCACCAAGGGAGACACCTCAGAACACAGCCCTCGTTTGCCCTGGACACTAATACATTCTCAAAAAACTAGACCTGTTGAGAATTCTAAACATTTCCAAGGTGTTTTGGAACCCAGAAGTCTTAATCCACTGCATGTTCAAGTAAACGCAGCCTGAGATACATTACAGACATACCTTGAGTGGCTTCGGCTTCTGGAGTAAGAGCGGCGCCGTCTCGATCCAGGTCTGTCTTCCACTAATCTAATCTTTCTGCCATTTACTTCTGTCCCGTCCAGCTTTTCAAGGGCTCTTTTCATGTCAGAATAGGATTTGAACTCAATCACACCTTCATTTTTCCTTCCTTTGTGTGCATCTGCATATGTCACTTCCCCTGCCTGACGCATATAATCCTAGGGGAAGAGGACAGAATCACCATCGCCTTGAATCCAGAGCCAGGCTTCCAGCTGACCCTGCTCACTTCTGACACGATGCTCCCTGAGCCTCTTCTATTCACAGGGATATCAGCAAGGGTTTGACCCAAACAGCATCTGTAGTGCCAAGTAACACACTATGACTTCACAGAGTTGGTGTGATTAGAACCAGGTCGAAAGTTTTGAGCCAAATGATAACTTAAGGTCTCCCACCTCGAGTCTGAGGTCAAATATGCTCTGGACTCTAAGTTTCAAATTACAGAAGTGATTAAAGAAGTAAAATGCTTGCTCTCTAAATCATGCTTTCAAAAATAATTAGGAAAGGTGATAAAGGTTGAATATGAAGTGGCAAGAAACCCACAGAGAAGCAGACCTCCCTTCATCCTCCACCTCGTCAACACAGCTCATTCTGCTGGAAAAACCCCCCACAGAACTCCAAGCTCAATTAATTTTCCCATTTCGTGCTTCCTGGCTTCTCCATTTCCATTCCTAACGCCTCTGTTTATCAGGGGTCTGTTCTGCCCTATTTTGAGCAAGCTGCCAGGCCACGCTATCTTTCAGCCCCTGTGGAATTTGGTTGCAGTGGAAACAGGGCATGGAGCTCTGGTTTGGTTTGTTTTCAACCCAGCTACTCCCCTTTTAAGTACACTGAAATGAAAGCTATTCCCAAAAAAGCAGCAATGCATCCATTGGAGGATTAATCATGCCATGCTCTACTTACAATTTTAATACCAGAAGCAAAGACAAGCTACTGATGGTGTGAAGCATTAATAACAAAGACACTGGAAGCATCTCCGTACGTACCTGAACTAGTGTAACAATTCAATTACAGACCAGTTTCTACTACGTCAAAGTTTGTTTAGAACAAATTTTACACACCCTTAAAAGAGAACCATAAGAGAAAGTGTTCCAGTAAGAACAAGTGGGTTTAACCATTGCTGCTCAGTTTGATAAGGAAGCACTAATCTTTTTGCATCTACTATTGAAATCCTGCTCCCTGAATCCACGATGTGGATAATCACGAGCCAACACGTCACCTCCAGAGTACTCAGAGGTACCGTGGGCTCCACAGTGTCACTCAACACCTCCACTGCTGAGAATCACCTGCCACTCCTTTGGACTTCAAAAATAAGTTTTTGGCAGAGATTTTGCATGATTACTCATTCTGGAAGCATCTTTCCCTGAAACTCTGCTTAAAACAGCTTTAGATGGTGTGGAAATTCCTAAGAGAGACTGTGCAAGAGCAATGCTGTTGTTTCAAACAGCTGTAGCACCTTATGAGTTGATGGGTTAAATCCAAACTGACATGGGCAAACTCCTCCATCTCTAGTGAATCCTACCCCTGGCGTGATTTGAGTCTGTTTTGACAGGGCTTAAAAGAAGATAAAACATCTGTACATGATGTTGGCTGGTGCTAAGGTTAAAATTATTCTCCCACTGTCCAGTGCCACCAGTTCTGGCAGTGCAACTCCCAACCTCTCATTAACGGTTTCATATACACAAATATACTCCTGTATTAAGGTGTGTGTTACTTCCAAAATCTACTCCACATTGAGTTGCTCAGGAGTTGGAGCAAAGCAGAGCTGCACACCACTTTGCCTTGCTGAAGATGACTTTTACCCTTTGTGCTCTGTAACAGAGGGAAGGTAAGGAAAGGGGCCCCGTACCTTCAGATCCTGCCAACTGCAGCGGCTTGACAAATTTTCCACAATCAATCTGTATTCTGTACGGGTCGGGGGACCGTACTTATCTCTTCCGCTTCTTCTATAACCATATCCACCTTTAGGAGGTGACAAGCAGACAGCAGAGCTTCAGCCAGGGAAATGGAGCCTCGCTCTCCGCCCCGACGGAACTGCTCTGCCCCGCGTGTTCCCCAAGACATCACAGACCCCCCCCCTCAGGGCTAAACCCAACCCCCCTTACATAACATCTTACAAAGACCCAAAGCATTTAAAAAGTTTTGCTACAAGCTCATAATTAAACAAGGCACAGGACTATAATTATGCTAGAATTAACATGCAATTATATTTAATATTATTTTTAAAACAGTTTAAAAGAAGAAACTGAATAAAGCCAGTTGACTAATGTTACTGACATTGCTTAAAGGCTTTCTGAATATCTGATATGAATAAAGCTTTTCAGGCACCTATTTCAGATTAATCTCATCTGTCTCTAACCCTTGGGATCCTCACCACCCAGGTCTAATGGGAAAAGCTTGCGGTCGTCACATGGCTTCCTTTTTTTTGGTCAGCCAAGGGCCACAAAGGTCAAAGAGCCACTCATGGAAAGGTACCCCAAGGTCAGCAAATGGAACGGGCAGTCATCTTAGCCTCAAAGGACTCTTTCAATTAAAACATTGAGGTCTCTGTTAAATCTATGTTAAACATCACATTGAAAATAAACCATTCAAATAGTTAAACGAAATGATAATAATAAAAATGGTACAAGAAATTGTGTTTATTAATGTATCAATTAAAATAGTTTAATACAACAAACAAATTAATAAATATTCAGATCAACAGTTACATTTACAGTTACAGAACACTAGTCACAACTTTGTATCGCTTTCCTTTTAAATTACTTTTTAAAAAAAGAGTAAACCAATGTTTTATTTAAAATAAGCCATGGATACAAATGCACAAGTGCTTACTGCGTCCAGAACCGTAACTGCCGTCACGACGTGGGCCCCGGGCGTGCTCCACGATCACTCTCTCCCCACAAAGATCTTTCCCATTCAGCTCATAAACAGCATCGTCGGCGTCTCGCAGATCATCAAACTCCACAAAGCCGTACCTAGGGAGAGGGAGGGAAGAGGGATCACTGGCAAGGAACTGAACCTGAGGTATCTGTGCTCAAAAGCAACTTGTGGGTTCCTGCAGAGCCCTGTGAGTGCTGTCCTGCAGATGAACCTCCTGAGCAGTCCTGAGGGTTCAAGGCCTTGAGCCCTGGAAAAAAACTAAAAGGAATTAAAACACCTCCAAAACCAGGGAGAGAAATAGGAAGGCATGAAAACATGTCTCTTGATTTGCTGAACTGAACTGAAAGTCATTCTTCATCAACAAAATGATAAATTATGTGAGATCGTAATGGCTGAATTCATTTATGTTAGCAAGAGATTACTATTAGGGCATAATCTTTGATGAAATTAAGGGTTTTATCTATCTTTTTAAAGGCAGAAGTTAAAAACCCCAACCATTAAAGTGAGCACTACCTCACACACCAAATAAACACAGAATCACAGAACTGTTCAGGTTGGAAAAGCCCTCCAAGGTCAAGGAGTCCGACCATGACCTTGGAGATGGCCTTAAGTCATCCCTGGAAGTGTCCAAGGCTGGGGCTTGGAGCAACCTGGGATAGTGGAAGGTGTCC
The DNA here is from genome assembly GCF_017639235.1 of Corvus kubaryi. NCBI lineage: Eukaryota > Metazoa > Chordata > Aves > Passeriformes > Corvidae > Corvus > Corvus kubaryi. The sequence goes on from NW_024581049.1 coordinate 321,827, forward strand.
CTGCCCAGGAAGGGGGTGGAACTGGATGGGCTTTAAGATCCCTTCCCACCCAAACCACTTCTCTTTGGAAAGCAAACACTGATTTTGAATGGAGGCAGATGGAAGAATGGAAGTTTGAAGCTTTGACCTGTGTTCCTCAATCCACTGCAGAAGAGACATCCCTCTGTCCTGCAGGTATTGTATTAGGATGAAGCCTTGAATTCTTCAGAGCTGCCCAGAGTAATGCAGGCAGGTAAGTACATGAGTAGAACCAGTTTGGTTTTAGTCTTAGAGGCATCACAAGCAGCTTTTAGTGTATTCATAGAAGATAAAAAACAGGCTGAAAAGTCCAATTTTCTGGTCACTTCATACAGTGAGCTGTGATTGTCAGTGCAGCTCCGAGCAGGAAAGAGTATGAAAACTAAGAGCATACAATTAAAAAGTGCAATTTGGAATGGAGAATCCTACAGGACCCACATTTTCATTTCCCCATCCTTCCCTCAGGTAATAATTGCTTTAAGCCATTGAATTTCAAGCTTACATTACAATCAGTGAGCCCCAGCTAAGCTTTTAGAGCTCTGTGGTATCACTTTGCACTCCATCCTCTCGCTCCAGCATTCCAGTTTAGCTGCTGAAACTCAGTGGGTGATCCACCAAGGAGAACCCCCAGATTTCCAGAAGCAACTGCAAGAATCTCTCCAGCCAAACACCATGCAGGAAGTTTGAATTGTTTCCTAAGCAATACCAGAAATAAGCCATGGAGGAAGGCTCAAGAGAGCACAGCTCAGCCCAGGGCTTCCCAAGCACAGACACAAAACCTGATTGCTCAAGTTCCATTTTTGACAAGGAATTTAACTCCAAACCTGTAAAAAGACTTCAGAATATAAAACTAAAAAATCAATTAAATTGACTTAAAAGCAGGAAGACAAGTCCCTTTGCCACATCAGCCATGTAACTCAGCAGTTCTACATCTGTTAAGAAAGTTTAGTTGGCTTCCCCCCACAACGTGTATGAAACAGAAATACTGAATTTGGGGTTTACTCAGAAACAGGAAAACTGACCCCCCCCCAAACATTTCCAAGGATACACAGCAGGACTGGAAAACAGGAGCCTCAGATCTTTCAGCTAATCTTCAACAACACCTGAGGCTGTGTGGGTTAAAACACTGACACATGAACACTTGTTTGCTTCAATAATGGATTTTATTCATCTTATAAACCTGTTAAATGTCCACCTGCCAGCACAAGCAGCGCTAAAACTTAATGAGCCTCTTTCACTTTAATGCTCAAGGACTAACTTGTACAAGAAATTCCTCTTCTCCACTTCTAAGGTGGAATTAATACCTCTCTCTCCTGGCTACATAACAATAAATCCATATTCCATTCAGCCTTCCTAAGGAAGACTTCAAGCTAGGTTTCTTGGAAAAAGCAAAGGCAGCAGCACTCATGAGGCTTTGGGTGTTAGGGAAAACCCACCAAAACCAGCAATTTGTTTTTTCTTGAAAAATCCACACTTGAATGTCTTGGCCAAGTCCTGGTGGAGCAGGATCCGACCCTGGGAGCTGCAGTGAGAGCTCAGCTGCTGGAACAGCACAGGTAAGAACATACAGTATGGCGAGTTTGGGGTGTTTGAGGGGGCAGGACACCCCCCCCAGACAGTCTGGGGGCTTTGGGAGCAGCTCTGCACCTCCCACCCAAAACACTGGGGTTCTTTTTGGGAGATGTTATCCTGGGGTGCAGCCTGGCTCACCCTGGAGTGCAGAAGGGCCTGGGAGGACCCCTCAGGGTGACACCCCCTCCCTGCAGAAGGGGGCAGGACACAGCTGAGCTGGCCCCCAAGAACTGAGGCAGGACCCAGCCTTCCTGCCCCCCAGTTGTCACAGAAACCCAGATGTCCTGCCTTCCAAAAAGGAGAAACCCACCCATCCTGGCCCCTCCCCAAAGGGGGAACCCAAGTGTCTTGCACCCACCCCAAAAGAGGGGGAACCCAATCGTCCAGCCTCCCTCAGCTCCACCCAAAGGAGAGTCCAGGCATCCACACCCCCCCCAACAGAGCCCCAGCCATCCTGCTTCCCCCAAAAAAGGCCCAGATGCCGTGTCCCCCCTTCACAAGAGGGGGAACCCAGGCATCCTGTCCCCCACCCGAAAAGGGGGAACCAAGGCATCCTGTCCCCCTCCAGCAGGGGCCGAGACGTCCTAGGCCCCCGCCCCCCCAAAACAGGAGAAACCCAGACGTTCTGTCCCCCAAAAACAGAACCTAAGCAGACTGCCCTTTCCCAATAGAAGCCCAGCCACCCTCTCCCCCGAGAAAGGGAGGACCCAGCCGCCCTGTCCCTCCTCCAATGGAAGTTCAGGCATCCTGCCCACTCCCCAAAAGACAGAACCCAAGACGCCGCCCCAATAAAGGCCCAGACTTCCCGTCCCCTCACCAAGGGGGAACCCAAGCGTCCTGCCCCCCTCACCCCCTCCCAAAGGGGGCGACCCAGCCGTCCTACCCCCACCATTGCCCAGAGCGCCCCGGCGGCCTCTTCCCCCCCGGCCCCTCCAAGGGGCTCAAGCGCCCGGACCCTCCCCTCGCGGCGGCCGGGCCGGGCCCGCGCTCACCCGTTCTTGAGATCCACCTCGAGGATCTTGCCGTAGCCCTTGAAGAAGCGCTCCACGTCGCGCTCCCGGGCCTGGTAGCTGAGGCGGCCGATGTAGACCCGCGGCATCGCGGGGCCGGGGCTGGGCCCGGGGGGCGTCAGGGGCCCGGGGGCCGCGCGGCCGCCTGACGTCACGGCGGCGCGCGGGCAGCGACGCGAGGCAACGTCACCGCGGGCCGCGGGCCACGCCCCCCGCGCGGGCTGGCTCTTAAAGGGGCCACGCCTCGCTGTGGGCCCCACCGCCTCTGTCGGTGGTGATCCCGTTCCCCATGGAGAGGATGGATCGATCCCCCTTTCCCACCTGCGGGGCCCTGACGGGCGTTCCCATGTGTCTGATGTGCAGGGCAGTGTGGGATCAAGGGGCTTGTGGGGTCTCCTCTCCCCATATACAGGGTGTATTGGGGTCTGGCTTCCCATGGTGGTCCCGTTCCCTATGGAGAGGGTGGATCGATCCCCCCTTTCCCACGTGCAGGGCACTAATGAGGGTGTCGAGGTGCTTATGCGGTCTCCTCTATGGCAGGGGCTCGTGGAGTGCCCCCTCCCCAAAATGCTGGATCCTCATGGGACCCCAAAGGCAGGCAGGCAGGGATGGGGGTCCCCCAGCTCCACACTCGGGGTGCTCAGGCGTCCCCCCATGGCATTCCCCATCCGTGGCCAGACTCGGCTGTTCCTCACTGTCGAACAACATCGCTCTTGCTGAACCCTGAATGCCAGTTTTGGGGAATTATTTTTATCCTTTTCATTGACACGTCAGATGCCTAATCACACCAAATCCCAGCAGAGGCTCTTGGAACATTCCAGCATTAGCAGCTGCGCCCCTAAAAAACCCCACAATCACCTCCAAAACCTTAATATTGTGTAGGTGCAACACCAGCAGCTGGATTTCCAACTATGATCCAGCTCATTTGACAAGGAGAATTAAATTTATTTATTTATTCCTTCGTGCCCTGGTGTAGGAGTGAGAGGTCAGAACATTTTGTGAAAGAGTTCTCTAAAGCTTGTTGGGTTTCATCGCTGAGCCCAATAAACAAAGGGGGATAAAAGCTTTGCATTAATTTTTCTGGTTTATGTCATGCTTAATAGTGCTTGTAACAATCTCAAAGTTCTCTTCTTGCTTTTTTCCCCCACTTTATCCATCGATCAGGAAGCTCTGAGGCACAGGATGGGGCTCTGCCTCCAATGCTGGCAGGGGAAAGGGAAATGCAAAATATTGGGGGATTTATTAGGGGTGGAGGAGCAGAAGGGAGATGCTGGCACAGAGTTTATCCTGGGGCACACCTGCTCTGTGCTAAGGGAGGTCTCAGTGTGAGGGGTTTTAGGGGGGATGAAATGGCTTTGACATGTCCATTTAGTTGCCAGCCCAGCTGTGGGGTTTAATTTCAGAGTTTTGCTCTTCCAAGTGCACACACAGTTGTGCAGTGCTCCCTCCAACTCTGAGCAACATTCCTGCCCTGCTCTTCTCCTCACGCCATGGGACCCAGAAAATCCCCCAAGTGAAGGTATACCTTTCTGGGCCATCCCTCACACCCTCCCTGTGCAGGGGAGGGATGACACTGCCAGCTCCCAGTGAGGAGGGATCTCCCTGGACCTCCCAGGCCTTTGGTAGATCCAGAGGGGCCCTGCAGTAACCCCACCAGCTCATCCAGGACTCCAGGATGAATCCCAGCAGAGCCTTCAGCTGACACAACCAGTCCCTCACAACTCTGTCCACACACAATTCCACAGCCGCAGTCCTCCCACTCGGAGTGTGCTGGGAACTGGGCACAAGGTGTGAGAACCGCAGTGAGGTCCCTGGGTTGGGCTATGAAGGTTCTGAGGCAAAGAAAGTTCGAGGAACCCAACCCAAGGGAGGTTTTTTCCACTGCAAGACATGTTTGGGGAACATTTCCCCTATAGTTCATCCTAGGGAGCAGCATGGAGAGCCTGCTGGGATCCGAGATCACCTGGGAACAGGGACAGTCACGGCAGAAGCAGCCCTGTGGACGCCTCACACCTGGGTTGTTCCAGAGGAATTCCATACAGGCATTTCTGCGTAGGGGAGAAGGTGCCCAAGTGAAAAACCTCGGGTCTGGGGCACTTGGATGCCCAATGCTGTCCCCTTCCCCATCCCTCCCTGGGCACTGCTCCCAGGGGCACCGGCACACAGCACTGCCCTGGCAGGACATTCCACATGGGAATACAACTGGAATGAGCTCTGGGCTCAAACAGCTCTCTGGGAAATCAGGGTTTTGGGGTTATTTCTGCATCTCCCAGCTCCTGCTGCCAGGAGACAGGTGCCACGCTGTGATGTCACTGTGATAGAACACAGGCTGGAGACCTTCCTAGGCAGCTGGAGCCACAAACTCCATCCTGCTGACTGCCAGGACCAAGAAGCTAGTTGGAGGCAGCCAAGCTGTAGAAAAATAAGTCGAAATGGAGCTGTCTTCACAGGAGACATCCTGTGCTTCTGATCTGGAGCATCCAGCTTGGTGGGTGGCTTCAGCTTCTCCTGACCATCCCAGAGATGATCTGGGACCATCTTGGGATGCTGCTGCTGAACTCCCTGCAGACAAAAATGCCCTTGAAAGTTGGCCTGATGAATCCTGGGACCCTAACATGAAATTTTGCTCTCTGCTAGCATCAAACCTTCGGCTGACTCCTTCCTGGAGAAGCTCTGGGAGATCCTGAGCAGCCAGAGCTTTGAGTCGATCTGGTGGGGCAACGATGGGAACTGCATTGTGATCGGAGAAAAGCTCTTCAGGAAGGAAGTGCTGGGCAGGAGAGGGCCCCAGAAGATCTTTGAAACTGAGTCCATGAGAGGCTTCCTTCTCCAGCTCATGTTCCACGGATTCCGCAGGATGGAAGGGGATTCTCCCCTGCTGACCTCCATGGAGGAGCTCCGAGCAGTAGCAGCAGCTGGGTCTGCGCTGGGAAAGGTACGTCGGCTCCTCCTGACTTAGAGATTCCTTGGGACACTCAGGGGGAGGTTCAAGTTCAGCTAAAATGAGCCTTGACAAGGCTGGAGATAGGACGGGGGCAAACAGCCTGGTTTTGTCTTGGATCAGTTACTCTGGACACGCTGAGGGGCCTGAAAACTAGCGGGATTTAGGTTTCTCCAGTTTTCTGGCTTTTGATTACCCTACACTTCTCTGCTCCCAAATGCTCAAAACATGAGGGTGGTTGTGACTTAACAAAGCTCTGTCCTAACACTTCACTCAGCCAAAGCCTGAGGTGTGAAATGCCCCTGAGAGTCCTTTGAACACCCATTTGTCCTTTCTTGTGCCAGCTCCTGGATCTCCCTCGGATCTCTTCCTCCTCCTTGCAGCAAACAACTTTCTTTTGCCTTTTGCAGCTGCTGTTCTACTTCAACCCCTTTTTCACAAGGGATTACCAGCCCTGTGTCTGGAGGGGTGTGCAGGGTGCTGGGGAAAGCACAAATCCCCTGGCTGTGTCCCCCCCGGGCACCGGGATCCAGGCAAAGCTCCCCAGGAAAAGGTGGGATGCTGAGCCGGCGGCAGGAGCGGAGGAGGAGGAGGAGGAGGAGGTAGAGGAGGAGGAGGAGGAGGAGGACACCCAGACATCCACGAGCAGCAGCTCCACGGTGCCCGAGCCCTGGGCAGGCACAGCCCCCCGGGCGGGCAGTGCCGGGCTCTCCCCACACAAACAGCCCCGCAGACACGGCCCTGCCACCCCTCCTGCCCCACACAGGCCCCTCACACCCCTGGGACTGCCCACATTCCGCCCTGGGCAGCCAAATCCAGGTGCTGCGCAGGTGCCCGGGGCTGCGCTGCTCCCGCCCTGCCCTCCGTGGCTTGGGATGGCCACGCTGGGGCCAGTGCCCGGCCATGGCCACTGCCCCACCTGCACCTGCACGGCCAACGCTGCCAGACCGCGGCCGGAGCTGGACTGGGAAGAGCAGGGACCATAGGGAGCTGTGGGGTCATAGAGGTAGAAAACCACACAGGAGGAAGCAAGAACACACTGTTGGTTGTTCTCAATAATAAATCTTTTCACATTGCTCTGCAGTGTCACAGTCACTGTGCCACACCGGGCGGGAGGGCCTTCAGGGACACTGAGGGTCTGGCTCCAGCCCGGATGGCCAAAGGCTCCAGCCCTTGCAGTGCCCTTGGCAAAACCCAGCCGGGGGTGACCCAGGGCTCCTCCAGGAGCTGCAGCAGCACCCAGGGCTGCTCCAGCCACAGCACCCCCCCATCATTTGGGGCAGTCTGTGCCCCTTCTCCCCCTGCTTGGAGCAGGCCTGGGGGCAGCGAGGCTGCAGGGAGATGACTTGGGCTTCTCTGCCCATCCCACATTCCAGCTGGGATAACTACAGTCCTGCCAGCCCCAAAAGCACATGTGAGGGGGAACTGCTGCTCTTTTCACACTGAGCTGAGTGAGCTGTCATTTGGGCTCCCAAACTCCCCCCAGCCACAGCGAGATGCAGCCTCCCTCCAGCAGCACTTCCACACAAAGCTGCAGAGGCTTTTAAAGCTTTCAGTGGGCACCCAAAATGCGAAAAACAAAAGAAAAAAGAAATTCAATCAATCTGGAGGGTTTTTTCCCCCCTCAATTCTGCGGACAAGCAGGCAGAGCAGGACAGGGCTCCAGGAGCTGCAGGTCAGAGGAGGAGGATCTGCTTGGAGGACACGAAGGGCTTCATGGAGGCCTCCAGCGCTGCCCTGTAGTCCTGGAGCGGGACCTCGGCGCATGCTGGTGCCGCGAGCTGGCCCCTGCGGATGAGCTGGCACAGGGCATCCATCATCGTGGCCACACTCCCCTGGTCTGCATGGGAAGGAAGGAGCACTCACTGTGAGGTGCAGTGCATCCACCACCCCTGGAAACACCTGCCTGAAGCCATGCAGGGTCCCTGGGTGTGACATGCCCCCAGCTCAGGCACGTGGGATGAGGAAAGAGCCCCAGGTATGGTCCCTGCCTGAGCCCAGCACCGGTGTCTCAGCACCTTGGGACAAGCAGAGATGGCTCTGTGAGTGGGAGCGAGGATGGTGCTGGGTGAAGTTTGGCCCCATTCCCACCCCCTGCATGAGGACAGACCCTCAGGCCCTCTGGCTCAGGTCCCGCAGCCCCCCTGGCTCGGGTCCCTCAGCCCCCCCAACTCACCCTGCATGTGGTCCTTCCGCCACTGCGTCATCCAGAACCCGCGGAGCCGCACGTCCCGGAAGATGAAAGCGCTCTGTGGAGAGGGAATGTGCACCCAGTGACACCCGTGTGTCCTCTTGTGCAAATGACACCTGTGTGTCCTCCTGGTACCCAGTGACACTCCTGTGTCCCCTTGTGCAAGTGACACTGGTGTCCCCTTGTGTGCCCAGTGATTCCCATGTCCCCTCACACATCCAGTGACATGCATGTGTCCCCTCCCAGTGTGACACTGGCGAAAAGTGATGGAGGCGACTCTGAGGTGTGGAGTCAGGGCAGGTTTGATGCTCAGCGCCTGCGGGGCCATTTCCCCACTGGAATCCTCCAGCAGCCCAAACCCTCCATATAAAAAGCCAAGAGCCCAGCAGTGGGACGCAGCCTGTCCTGTAATGGACTCCATCAGGCAAATAAGAAAGGCTGGAGGGTCTCAATCTGCAGCTGGGGAGAGCCAGGTGCCCACAGCACCGAGGGGATGGGACATGCAGTGGTGCACAGGGGACAAAGGAGGGGCATCCCCAGTACTCACCACAGGCACCATCACAGGCTGCTTTGCCATCCCCCCATAGGTGACCATGGTCCCCTTGGGTCTGGAGTAGGAAAGAGGTATTGGGTTATGTGGTCCCAAAAGTACAGCTCTGACCTTGCTACCTCCCCCTCTGCCGTCCAGAACTCCCCTGGGGCTCCCCAGTTACCCCTCAGATCCCACTTTCCAGGCTCTCCTCTTACTTCCATGCACCATTAGCTGAATTTGCTGCTCAGCCACACCAGTTACACCAGTTACACAGCCACACCAGTTACAGGACCTGGGGAGCTTCACAACTGGACCCCAGCTGCCCCCAGCCACCGGCATGGTGACTTCAAATCACTGTTGTTATCCAAAACCACTTTTCCACTCATCTTTCCTCTCTAAAAGTTCAACAGACTCTCGAGCAGGACCCTCTCTTGCCAGTTTCTGTCCCCAAGCTTGTGCCCAAGCCACCACCCAGCCAAACTTACTGCAGGTGCCGCAGCATCTCCGTGGTGCTTTTGCCTCCGACACAGTTCAGGGCGAGCCGGGGCCTCGGGGTGCTCTGCAAGGGTTTATGACAAAAGTTCCCAAATTTTATGGCTCCTTTAGGGGATGGGACCGTGGTTCTTGACAAAGCATCTGCATTAACCTCAACATTTACCTGAGAGATGCTGAGAGTAGTAGAGCTAAAATCTATCAGAACCAAGGAACAGCTGGGGTTGGAAGGGACTCATTCCAATCCCTGCCATGTGCAGGGAGACACCTCCAGCTAGACCAGGCTGCTCCAAGCCCCATCTGATCGGACCTAAAATCTGTGATCCTGCCCTTGTGGCAGCAGCAAAATCCCTCCACTCCTGGGGCTAAATCCTGATCTAGAGAAAAATTTGTCCTTCCCACCATCCCTGCACTTTCCCCCAGTGCTGAACAGCAGCAACAGCCCTGGACCATCTCTCCAGTGGGATCAGCACTAAGGTACCTTAAATATATCTTTCATCTCTGGCTTTCTCAGCATCTCCTCCGTGACAACGTGATCAGCGCCCAGGACCATCAGCCTCTCCACCAGCTTTGGGAGATCAGGTCTGGGGAGGGAAAAAAAAGAGGACCTGATGAGCCAGGAAGCAGAGTCACCTTCTCCTTCCTCCTGCTCCGGTGTCATGTGGGCACAACAGGGCAGAGGCTGGAGGACAACTTGGAGGAGCAAACAGGAGAAAATCCTGGGTTGCATGAGCAGGATGAGCAGATCCAGCTCCCAAACTTGCTCCTCCCCAGGGGACCCACCTGTCCCTCACCACGTTGATGGTCTTGATGCCGGAGGCCCTGGCGATCTGGATGACGGCCTGGCCTACACCGCTGTTGGCAGCGTTCTGGATGATGGAGTCCCCTAGAGGTGAAGAAACCCAGTTTCCCACTGCAGAGGCAGCCAGGAGACCCAAGTGGAATTGCTCTCTCATGGCAGGGCCGTACCGGGCGCCAGGCTCTCGAAGTCAGCCAGCATACGGAATGCCGTGCAGGGGTTGACGCTCAGAGTGGCAGCACAGAGCACCGGGATGTCACTGGGCACCTTCAGCAGCATCTCCTCAGGGAACACCCCCCGCGTCCGCCACGTTCCTGGGCACGGCAGCACCGCGAGCACAGCCACGGCAGGGGGGGAAGCAAAGGAAAACCATCAGTTCACACCGCAGCCTCAGTGCCAGCAGCATCGCTGCACCGGGAACCAGCTGCACCCCAGAGAGGGAATTATGGAATGTGTGCCCATATGGGTACATCAAAATACTCCAAGAGGCAAGGAATGGATTCCTTGCTGCCTGCCAACATTTATCACCCAGCAAAACTTGATCATTTCCCAGAGGGATAATGGGACTGGGGCTCCCTGGACGTGTGTGCAGAGATAATGGAAATACTCTCTGTCCTACAGATGAGCCCATATATTCCAAGCCAATTTAGTCAGCTTTACTCCCTCTACCCTTATATACAATTTAACCCTCTATCATCTATTTACAGGGTTTTTATGCTTAAAAATATCCCATTTGGCTCTTAACTCCATCGTTTTCCTTCTCTCATTTAGCAAAAAGCCTTTTAAGTAGAAATAGGCAAAGAACAAGCTGTGACACTAAACCAGAACCAGCAAATATCAGGCCATTGGCATTTTGGAGGAGCATGGGAGACATTTGTCGGGAAATAAATTCCCACACTTTCCCAGCAGAGCATTATTAAAGAGAAAACTACAGTGAGAGGCCACCACGACCTTGCCTGGGTGAAATGTTTTATCCCAGGTCTTTAGGGAAGCTCTAAGCTGATGGGAAAAAATGTGGTTGTTTCCAGAGAAACACAGATTGCTGCAATGCTTTACAATGGCACAGACACCTCATAAAGGGTCTAGGCTACAGAAAAGAAGATTATTGCTACATTTAAGTTTGGCATAAGCAATGGCATTGCCACTGCTCCTATTCCTATTCACTCACTGGGGCTGGGGAGCAAGAACTGAGCTTGCTTTAAAAAAAATACATAAAAATAAAAATAGGTGGTGAAAATAAACCGAGATATAAACAGGTAAGAAATAACTCCATCAATTATCCCAACAGTCTCATTATATTTATGATTGGTCTCATACAGCACTAAATGGGTTCCAGCTCCTGCTTCCCTCACCCAGCATTCCCTAATGGAGCTTTGTTCCCCGTTTTGAGTCCCATCCCATCAGGTGTAACTGCTGTAAGTGGAGGGGCTCACGGCTCTACCCACACCCTGCAAAGATGGTGCTTTGCAGAGCTGCGCTTTTGCTCTGGGACCCCCAAATCCCCACAGCAGCTCACACAGGAGCATGACCACGGGTTTGCTCTCTGGGCAAGCCTGGGCTGCTCCCAGGGGCTCCAACATCCCAAAAATCCCCTGGGAAGATGCTTTGCAGGTGGGGGACGAGCGAGGACGCAGCGGTGCCGAGGATGCTGGGGATGAACTCACCGAGCCCGGCGTTCGCAGGGATGACCCAGTCCCCGGGCTTCAGAGCTGTCACACGGCGCCCGACCTCCAGCACCTCCCCAACACCTTCGTTCCCTCCCACGGCCGGCAGCGGTGACAGGAGGGGGTAGGTCCCTGTAGGGAAGCTGGAGGTGAGCTGGAAACCCCGTCATGCCCCACGCCAGAAGCCATCTCCAAACCCTCCAAGACAGGGGCTGGGCTTTGATGATCCTCATGGGTCTCTTCCAACTTGGAGCATCCTGCAAGAATTCATATGCCAGGCACTAATCTGACACATTACCTTGGATCATGTTGATGTCGGCAGGATTGATGGGGGCTGCCAACATCTTGACATGGACATCAGAGTCCCCCAGCTTGGGCACTTCCAGATCCTTCATTCTGAACAGGGAGACACAAAGGAAAAGGGCATTAAGACCAGTTTGGTGATGTCTTCTGTGCTGTGGCTGAAGCTGGAGGGTGCCTGTATCACCTACATGCCACACTCGAATTAACAGCATCGGATGCCCGATCCCATTAAAAAATCAGATTCATGTTAGACAGATGGACAGATATTTGGAGGAAGCTGCTAAAAGCCAACCACCCAACACAATCCCATGTCAGCAAGCCCAGTGATGCTCACTAAACTTAACAAACTCAGCAGATTGCGTAAAAAAGCCGCTGTTTTGGCCGGGGATTTTACGGCTCGTCCTGCCCCACTTGAGCCTTACGGGAACCTGGGATATTTTCGGAAATCTGTGAAAAAGAAGAAGTCACAAAGCACGAGGCAAGACCGGCCTTGCACAAGCAATGGGGTGATAGCAGCAAATCTCAGGAAGTGGCAGTGGCGACAAGCACCATTGCACAACTGAATGATCATTTGGAAAAGCAACAGTCTTTCTCCAAAAAATCAGGGGGTTGGTGTCTGGATGCACCTGGATAATGTATCAGCATGATCTGAGCTGGTTCCAGAGGGGCAGTAAAACCTCAAAGTCTCCTCCCTTGAAAAAAAAGGCCTAAAATCCACCAAACTACGACTTTCTCCTTGCTAGGTTTTTTGATGCTGAGCATCAGCAGCTGTCCCAAACAATGCTTGGGATGCTGCTTTGGTCCCTCAATTGAGACCTCAAAGAGAATCCACATCAATGGGACACAACCCAGGATGAAGTTGGGGCACAGTGATGCTGGGGCTCAAACCGCCCTGGCGTGCCCCAAATTAAGCAAAAATGAGCTTTTTGGGCAAAACACGTGGTGTAAGGCAGATTGAAGGAACAACAGCAGGAGGGCAGGGAATGTGGAAGCATCACCCCCAGCATCCACCTGTGAGACCACGGCACCAGGAGAACACTGGGGCATCCCAGGGTCCCCCTGTGTGTTCGGGGGTACCACAGAGAGCTGCATGACATCTTCACCCCATACACCTGGGGTGGGCAAGCCCTGACCCCCCTGCACTGCACCCCCAGAGCAGCCCTGCAGCACCCCAAAACCACACCGGCACCCCCGCCCCACTCTGCACTCTGTGCCAGCCCCCACTGCAGATCTCTGCCCCCACTGTGCCCCCCAGCCTCGGCTCTGCACCTGCACCCGCCCCCTGCAATGCCCCCCAAACTCACCCCCACCCCATTCCCGCACTCCCCTGCAATGCCCCCCGTGTTCCCCCCTTACTGCACCACGGCTGCGGGCTCCCCATGCCGCTCATAGAGCAGCCCGAGCGGGGGGGTCGCCGCCGTGGCCGATCGCGCCCGCACCGGGGGGATCCCCACCGGGGGGACCCGCACCGGGGGGACCCGCACCGGGGGGATCCCCACCGGGGGGACCCGCACCGGGGGGACCCGCACCGGGGGGATCCCCACCGGGGAGACCCGCACCGGGGGGATCCGCGCCCCGCGCAGCACCCGCGCTGCCGCCAGCTGCATTCGGCTGCGCTCGGCTGAACTCGGCTGCGCTCGGCTGAACTCGGCTG
>NW_024581049.1:335012-344043 GCF_017639235.1 Corvus kubaryi
TCGGCTGCGCTCGGCTGAACTCGGCTGCGCTCGGCTGAACTCGGCTGCGCTCGGCTGAACTCGGCACTTCTCGGCGCTCCTCGCCTGACCCCGGCGCGGCCGCCGGTGACGCTGCAGGTTGGCCCCGCCCCCGCGCTGGCCCCGCCCCGCCCGGCCCCGCCCCGGCGCCCTTAAGGCGGCGCGGCCGCTCCTGCGCTGAGCTGGCGGGGGCTCAGCGGGGTCGTCCCCCCTTTCTCCCGAGCCCGCTTCCCGCAGGTTTGTCCCCAAAACGCTCCTAAAATTATGAACTGTGTCGGTGCAGCCGAGCTGCCTGTGCGAGGGGCATCGGTGATGGACACAGGAGCACCTTGGTCCGGGTGGTCACTGGATCATGGAATCATTTAGATTGGAAAATACCTCCAAGTTCATGGTTATGAGACACTCCTGGATCCCTGGCAGTGTCCAAGGCCAGGCTGGACAGGGCTTGGAGCAACCTGGATAGTGGAAGGTGTCCCCGCCCATGGCAGGGGGTGGAATGGGATGAGCTTTGACGTCCCTTCCAACCCAAGCCATTCCACGATTCTCTGATTTTGGGGACAAAAGTCCCTTTTCTCTGATTTGTTACCCAGAGCCTTCCAGCTGCCTTGTCCAAGACGGACATGCTCCCAGCAGGGAGAGCTGCAGGGAAATGTTCGTCAGATGATTATTTAAAACAACAGATGCCTGACACAAGTGGTGAGAAAAAATTCCTGATAGTAATTTAATTTAATGTTTTGTATAATTATCTTGAAGGAAAGGTCTCATTTATTCTTCCAATTAAAACTGATTAGATCAGAGGGGGAAAAGAGAAGCGGAGCCTCCTGCCTTCCTGACAGACCTGTCATAGAGAACAGTGGGGCTTAAAAATTATTTCTTCTCTCATGTGGGATTGGACTTCTCCATCTGGGTGCTGGGAGCAGCCCCCTAAATCCTGGTTTGCCCAGCACAGGCTGAGTAATTAGCAGATTCCTTCGTTAACACCATCCCTCCCTGCCAGCCCGGGAGCTTCACTGGTCCCCGTGGCCTGGAGCATCCAGGGTGGGTGAGAACCCCTCAGGGGGGCCAGGGGCAGGTTGGGGGCTCCAATGGGAGCCTGTGGCCAGACCCTGCCCCTCCCAGACTTCGGCACCTACAGTTTAGGGGGTCAGTTCCATCCCCACTCTGCAGTGTTGGGGTTCAAAGGCTGCCAGCATCACCCCAAAATCCAAATGCTTTCCCTGACTGCTCACCCCATCCCATTCTCAAGCACGTGGTATTTTATTCCCATAGAATTGCTTTGCAAAGGGTTGATACCCACGGGAGGAGCTGCTCCGTTCAGCCCCACGATTCCTGCTGGCAGATCCTCCTAAAACTCTCCATTCCAGTGATACAGCACACACAGTGCCCTGGTGGGCACTGAAACAAGTCCCGGTGCTCAGGGCAGGCTCCTTTCTGGCTCAGGTGACCCATCCCTAAGGCTGACATGATCCTAAATAAAAGATTTAGTCAACCTGTTTGGTAGTTCACATATTTTTTTTAATAAAAAAGGAAAACACCATTTTCTTCGGGGTGTGAATTCACGTGAATTCAGGTTCAAGATAAAGGAAAAGTTCAGGTTCTCTTCCAAAGTGCTGTTTTCTACCTTTTCTGGGGTATGATCTGCTTTTGGGGGTGCCTTAGAGGGCTCAGGGGAGTTCCCACCAGAGCCTCTGTGACAGCGCAGGGGAGAGAGAGGAAAAGAACTTTTGTCACCGACTTCTTCAATTTATGAGAAGTTTGAGGTCCCTTGTAGGTGGATGTAAAAGTCTCCCGTGTGATGGCGCCGCAAGAACAGCAGAGTCAGAGGGCAAAAAGGGCTTTTCCCACCTGGTCGGTTTGGTGGGATCCTGGGCACACCCGGGTCCTGACAGCACCTCCACCTCCCCAGCTGAGCGGGATGAGCTGCCTCCAGCATTAAATCAGCGTTTTAATCTAATCACAGCAATAAAATAATGGGATTTTAATAACCTCAAAACCTGCAGCTTTTCAAGGATGCCAGGAATGCCTCAGATATTTTGTGCTGGGGTGGATGCACAGACAATCCATGGTGGAGGATGCTGGTGGTGCCCATGCTCTGCCCTGCGTGGCAAAGGGTTAATCACTAATTACAGCAGCCGAATGAGAGGCCTCTCCATCCCCTTGAAAACGTGTGCACCCGCAAATCAGGGCTGGCAGACGATTTATGATTATTTTGTTAATGTTTCTCCTGTAACAAGCGCAATTTCCGGGTGATTAATGACTACTTCATATCCTGGAATTGCACTTTTTTATAGGAGAGATGCATGAAAATCCACTTTGCAGTTGAGGGTTTAGGAGTGGGTGGGGAGAGGAGGAAGAGGAGATGATTCCTCAGCACCCGGCTGGGGGAAGAAGTGATGTCCTCTGCTCCCCTCTGCTTTAACCCCTGTTGTTGATGATGAGCTCTGGTTTATCATATTATCATGACTTACACAGCCATTGATTGATTGGAGTTGTTCACACTTGGGCATGGCTGGAAAGCCAAAGTGCTGCTGATAAGCTGGGTTTGTTCCTGCAGACGTGAGGGGATGCAGGGTGGGAACAAGCACCTTCGTGACACCAGGGTGACATTTGCTGGGATTTTATCCCTAAATCCCATTGAGGACAGAGATTTTATCCCCTGGTTTAGGAGGAGTTGAGCCCAGCAGGTTCAGCCTGACCCCAGGAGCCTCGTGTGGGCTGTGCTGCCTCCAGCTCTCCCAGCGCTTAATCAAGTTAATGTGGAATTATTAATTAACTGCTTATAAGATTTACACACTTTTTAATTAAAGGGAATAATGATTTATTGCCTTTTCCCTTTTTGATGGAGAAAGGGAAGGTGTGTCTGCTTTGCTTAGGAACAAATAAGAAAGCTGAGACTGGAGAGATCACTGGGAAGGGTTTTTGGGGGGGATTTTGATGCTGCATCTCAGTGGCTGTCCCAGGGCAGCCAGATTTGGTCCAAGCCCTGCTGGATCCCCTGGACATCAGGTCAGGGTGCTGGGCTGGGACCTCAGGGCTGGGATGCACCAAAAGGACAAGGCTTGTGCAACAAGCTGCCAAATAACTTCCTTGTCCAGGCAGAGCAGGGGATGCTCAGAATCCCCCACGGGGGAAGGTGGTGGAGGGGCTGCCCCAGCCCCCGAGCACTGAGCTCCCGTGTCCTCGAGCCCTTCTCCCTCTTCCCAGTCACTGCAGCCACCATCCTCCTCCTGTGTCCATTGCAGGCTCCTGGGGCCAGTCCCTCCCCACCTCCTGCATTTTGTAAGGCTTAGGAACAGCTCAGCTGGTTATTTTCCCATTCTGAGCCTCATTCCCCCCAAACCCAGCAGTGCTGGCAGAGCCCCATTGCTCTGACATCAATCCCTTTTTATTAGACATGCCTGAATCTTTGAATGGAAAACACATTGTCCTTAAAGACCTGCTTTACATAATCCTTGGTTTATCCCTGAATCCCTCATTTAGCACCTCTGATGGAGCTGGACAATCCCATAAACTATTGAATCCTTCACCTCAAAACTTGTGCCTGATGCTCCTAGCTCCACATGGGGATGAGGGCGGTGGGATGGGATGCCCACACAGGTTTTATTTTTTAAGCACACTGATGGATGTTTCTTGCCTCTCTGTTTTTTTTAATCCCCCTTTAAATTGTTTCATTGTCAGATAATTAAGAAAAAAATGTATAGGAAGAAACACAACGCTCGGCAGCAAATGGAGAATTGATGAGTTCTGATCCTCTGCCAAGGGGATGAACAAGGAGGATTCAGCTCCAGCCGTAAATAAGGAAGGAGAGGGAGATGCTGAGAGGATCCAGCTGTGCTGGGACATCATCCTTGCTTGCTCCTTGCTTTTCCCATTATGCCTTTTTCCTGCGCTGCCAATATTAGGGATGTGCAGTGGAGCTGGTCCATCCCTGGACTTGATTGATGCAAAAACCATCCTGTTCAGGCATCTTTCCAGGTGGGACAGTGCAGGAACTGGCCCCAGGCACTGGTTTTTGGGAGGTGACACAGAACTGAGGTGTGATGTCCACAGGGCGTCCTCCAGCTGAGTGAGGAAGAGCACAGCCGGGATGGGGAGGGGAGCTGCTGCTTTTGGGCCCCGTGTTGCCACAGTGGCACCCAAAGGCATCATCCCAAGTGACTTGGCAGGGAAGATCTCTTGAAACAGCTTGAAAAGTTGCCCAGATGAAGAAAGGCACCAAATCGGTGTCTTTTATCCTTTTCAAACTGTATTTCAACTTCTCTTTTTTCCTTCTGTTGTCTGCAGACCTGAAATACTCCCAGCATTGCAGGAAACTGTGAGTGTAAACCATTATTTGGGAAAAGAACTGAAGGATGTCTGGGTTCTGTGGGTTCCAAAGCCGGCTGGCTTTGTTTTTTCCTGTGAACGCTTTTTGTCACAAACTGCCGGGCACATCCTTTCCCCAATGGGGTTTGGAAAACCACCAGAGCAGAGCTGCTGATGCTCAGAGCAGGGCAAACAAGAAGGAGGAGATCTGACACTTCCCCTGTGTATAAAACTGAACAAAATAAACGCAAACAAGATGTAGAACCAAATTAAAAATGATAATAAATAAATGTTGGGTGCGATACTGTTCCCTCCTTTCCTTGCAGTCAGATTTTAAATGGAGCTGGTTGCACACCCAGCTCTGTGCTCAGGCTCCAGCCTGTCAGCACTGGGACATGATTATAAGAAATTTGAGAAATAGCCAAACCTCAGGTCTGAAAATAAATGACGTTTGTGATTTTGGATGTGACCAGAGACCCAAAATGCCTCGGCTGATTTACATCCCCCCTCAAAAAAACCTCCATCCTGAGGCAATACCGAAGGAGCAGCACAAAGAGTTTTGGTGTAGAACTGCTGGGGTTCAATGCCTTCATTCTGGTTGAGTTTTGATCAAGGTGATTTTCTTGCAAGGTTTAGGGATGGGCAAATCCCTGCAGCTGGAATGGCAGCTGGGCTGGGTGAAGTGCTGAGCAGATGGACAGATGGATTGTGCATGGTGCTGTGGAATATTTTGGAGTTAAAAGTATGTGAAAATTCCGGGAGCATTTATGATACTCCCAGAGGGCTCCAGAAGCAGGGAAGGGAACTAAAATTGTCCCTTGTTTCCCCAGTAATGTGATTTTTAACTGCTTCATATGACAGTTCCGGGTTAGGGACTGCAGGGTAATGCAGAGCTATTCCTGCATTTCAACCCCACACTCACAGAGGTCTTTCCAGGAATAAAAGAAAAGAGACAAAAATGACCAGAAGGGAGATAAATAAGCCCAAAACAAGGTGACATGGAGGAAACATTTGGGCTATTCCTGCACGGTTGGCCGGGAAGCAGCTGCGGCTCCAGAGCCTGTGGGTGTAGCCCCAGGATGCCCAGAGGTGATGCTGGTGGTGCCAGCGTCCCCACGTCTGTCACACTCCAGGGAGGATGGAAATGGGGGGGTTTAGTGGGGTAGCAGAGGGGGAACAAGCAGAGTCCCAATAAGTGTTGGGATTTAAAATTTTGAGGTGGAGCTGCTGCCTTGGGCTGTTCCTCGCCAGCCCAGGAGGGAGGACCTGGGGGTTTGCATCCCTCTAAGGAAATCCCTGTAAAGCCCCACTGGGGGAATTGGTGGCACTGGGAGGTCAGTCAGGGCTGGCTGGGGCAGTGGTGCCCTGCAGGGCCAGCCCAGGGGCTCTGGCTGGCTCCAGAGCATCTCCCACAGGGGCTGGGATGCTGCCCTGGGCCAGGCTGGATGTTCCACCTGCAGATCTGAGGACATTGCATGGAGCTCATGGGAAACGCAGGGACAGCTCCTTCTGAGATGAAAAGCAAAGTTTCTCCTTGGAATTATTGCCTGGGGTGAGAAAACAGCAGTTTGCTGGATGCAACTGGTCCAGGGATTCAGCCACATGTGGGACATTCCTGAGGTTGTGCCACCGAGCACTCAAAAAATGCTGATGGGGCAGCACCCGGGTGAGGATTTAGCTCTGGCACTGATCCTTGGGCTTCCCAATTCCCCATGGAGAAACCCCAGAGCCCTTTGAGCCCAAACCAAGAGGTGGCTTGGCAAAGGGTCAGGTCTCAAATAACATCTTCTAACACCTTCTAACATCTTCTAACATTTTCCTGGCTATTTCCCCTGGGAACTCTTGTTCATTCGTTGCATTGAACAGGAATGGGGAGTTTTATTTGGATGAAGGCACAGAAGTTATTTCATCCTTTCAGGCTGTGATAACTCATCTAATAGCCCTATTACATCTGGCCACGGCACTGCGGCGAGCGTCTGACCGCTTGGGGCTGGACAGACAGGGAGGAGAACAGCAGGATGAGATAATCTATTTTGTCTGTTAAGAAAGAAAAAGGATTTTTGGCATTAGCAAAAGGCAGGTGATTTGGGAAAATAGCAGAGAGTTGTTAGAAAGAGCTGGATGGGGGTGTAATAGGTGGAGGTATAGAAAAAGAAAAAGGGGGATATGGGAGGAAGAGGGAGAGAGACTGGAGTAAAGGAAAAAAGAGGAAAAAAACCCAGAAGGCAAAAATTTTTGGGGGGTGAAATCGCTCAAAATTCAGTGTGGGGGTTGTGTCCCAGCAGCTCTGCAAAAGCCATTTGCTGCAGGGGAGGCACCGCTGGGAGTGATGCTGGGGAGGGACAGAGGGCTCTGTGTCCTGTGGGTTTAACCGGGAAAAATGGGGAATTACTGTGCTGGCAGCAAAAGGTGGTATTCTGAAATAAGTTAAAAGTTAAAGGATTTTGGTGTGGGAAGCCCTTGGTCAGTGTGGAGATGCTCGTCCAGTGGTTTAGGGGGGAACAGGTGGGTGCTGCTGCTCCATCCCTGGGCTCTGGGATAAGGGCTCAGGGCAGCCCCTCTCCCTGAACCTGCCATTTTACAGAGATATCTGAGAGCAAAAGAATCCTCCGGAAAGTACGGCTGGCTCCTAAGAGATTCAAAGCCCCAAATCCCAGCTCTTTACCCCCAGCCTGGGAGAAGACACAAGATGTGATGTAGCCACACTGGCTGCACTTGAGGCTGCTGTCACCGAGTTCCCCGGAGCTGAAAACATTTCTCCCTCGAGTGGGAGGGATGGTTCCAGTGGAGACCATTTGCAATCACAGCAAGGCCTATATTTTTCCTGAAAATGACTGTACTTGAAGAGTGATTACTTCATTTTAGCTCGATTGCTCCTGCAAGACACTTGGGGCCGATGACACGGGGTGTCATCAGCTGAGGGCAGGGGACTGCGGGCTCATCCTGCCGGTGCTCAGGGGTGGAGGAGATGCTTGGGAAGGGACAGGGGAAAGGATTTGCACCCCGGGAATGGCATGGAGCTTGGTCCTGATGGGTTGTCACCAGCTCCATCCCCGCAGCTGCATGGAGCAGTGCTGTCTGCCCATCTGTCCTTCCTTCCTCACTGCTTCCCTTTGTCCCTCCTGTCTTCCCTCGGTGCAGGATTGGTCCCAGGCCATGCATGATGGGGCTGTGCTGTGCCACCTCCAAACCCATGCCCGTGTCCCTGTCTGCACCCCTGGCCCTGTCAGTGCCAGGCAGGTCCCCCCTAGCTCGGGGAAGTGGTGATGGGTCCTTGGCCAAACCTTCCTCCCTTTCAGCCCTGTTGGACAGGTGGGATTTGAGCTGGATGTGCTGGAGGGGAAATTGTCCATAACTGTCCTCATGCAGAGCCCTGGGGACAATTCCTGCTCGTCCCCACATCTGGTGGCAATATGAATGCACACCCTCCGTGCGTGCACCGACCCCTCCGTGCATCCTGCAGCTCCATCATCCCAGGAGGCTCCCCCAAGCCCCTTCCCCCGGGGAGGAGCCCCCCGGGGCTGTCGCCCGCCTGCACCGCCCTGCCCGGAGCCCGTGCCCGCCCTTGCGGGGACAAGGAGCCTTTGTGGCACCCGCGTGTCCGTCCCGCTCCGCTCACGCACAATTCGGGCCGTGCCCCCAGTGCGTGGCAGGTCCTGGGTGCATCAATGATCTCCGTGGAGAAGCACGGGAGTGTCACCAAATGAATCCCGGGGCTCATCCGAGGAGGTGGCACCGCTGGGATTGGGCTGTGGAGCGTCAGAGCAGGACGGTGACCCACAGGGAATGGGGAACAGTTCTGTTGTGACACGCGGGCTGCAACAAAACCCCTTTTTATTGTTTTGTGAAGCGATTGGTTTGGAAATACAATTTTGGGGTTTAAAAGGTAGTGGAAAGCACAGCGCAGTGCTCCAACAGGCTTGTGCAGCTTAAAAACTCCATGTTTCCTGGTTGATTCCCCCAGAATCCTGGGAATATCCTGATGCTGCTTGCCCTTGGCTTCATTTCCCCCCTGAACCGAGATGTTTCAGTTCAGCTGCTGAGACAAGATCCCCCCAAATTCCTCCCCAGTCTGGGCAGAAACTGTCCCCAGCTCATCCCTCGGCTGCTGTGTCACCCAGTGCCTCTTCCCAGAAGGATTTTGGGGATTTTTCTCCAAAAAACTCCAGGGGGACCCTGCAGAGCTAGCACCGTGCCAGCTCTCTCCTGCCTTCATGCCACACATCTAAGCAGCTTAATTCCCTTATCGGGCATTATTTTAACAGGCTTTTAGCGTCGCTGGGAGAGGATTTGTCAGGATCACTCCATGCTCAGCGCGGGGCAACGTGGTTTGGAGAGGAGCGTCCATCACCCTCCGCCCTCACCCCAAATGTGCTGTCCTGGCTGGGGGACACACGGGGCTGGGCTGGTTTCCCCCCGATCCCCGGGGACTGATGGATCCCTGCCAGCGGTGCCACCATGGTGCTAACCTGCAGGGGACTGCTGGGAGCAACTGGGGGCAACTGCGAATGAAAGGGAAACGTTTTGTACCCCCATGGCACAAGGAGAGGTGACACTGGGGACACTGCCAGGAGGAGTGTTTGGGGCTGGCAGCTCTGAGGTGACCCCAGATGGGCTGAACCTCTGTCCCAGGGAGGAGGGGGCCGGGAGGGGGCTCTGCAGTGTCCCCGGGTCAGTCCGGTGTCCCCAAGGCTGTGCAGTGTCCCCG
>NW_024581049.1:344053-345626 GCF_017639235.1 Corvus kubaryi
TCGGGTCAGTCCGGTGTCCCCAAGACTGTGCAGTGTCCCCAGATAATGAAGCCAGCCCAACACAGAAGCAGTACAGCAGCATCTCTAGGGATGAGCTGAGCTTGGATGAAGCTGGTGGGCAATGCTGTCCTACTTCCAGGGCTGGGAGCTTCCCGGTGGGCTCACTGGGCTCAGCGACACCCAGGTACCGTCCTCCTGTCCCTCTGTCACCCTGCTGGGTGCTGGTGCTGGGTGCTGTCTTTCAGGACAAGGCATCGCACGGTGATGCCAATGCCAGGGATTCTCCCCCTGTGTGATTTGGGGTACGAAGTCCCAATATTTCCAGCGTTGTTCCCTCTGCTTTCGAAGTATTCCTGTGCCCAAGCAGTTTCCCACCCTGGAGTCGCAGCCGGGGCTGGGTGACCCAAGCACGGATCACGCCGGAAAGCTGATGCAAAGTTCCCCTCCTCCTCACCCCAAACCTTTGGGAAAACATTTTCCTCCAGAAATAGGGCTGCAGAGGATGTCAACGAACAAGGCGCCTTTCATCCCCGCTGGCACTGCCGGCGGGGACACCGGGGGCTGCCAGCGCTCTGTGCCTGATCCTGCGCACCCGGCTGGGAAAGGGACGAAGAATTTCCTCCTTTTACATCCTTTCGGGTTTTTCTCCTTTCTGCTCGCTCTGAGTTAGATCCTGCACCTCCGTCACCCCCTGCCCACCCCGGGGGACGGTGGCTTTGCTGGGTGTCACCGGGCTCTCAGGTGCCGCTGCCACTCCCATACAGCCTTGTCCAGCTTTCCCTGTCACCATCTTGCGGGGCAAAGCGTCCTGTCCCTGTCCCTCAAGGACATCCAGCCTGTCGTGGGGGACCAAGGGGGTTTCAGGGTCCAAAGACACCCCGGGATGGGCAGGAGGCTCTGTCCCCAATGTCCAGCCCGTGGGGTCTTGTCGCTGTCCCACAGTCTCGGGCACAGTCCCAGGGGTGATGGGGGGCACTCGAGAGGCTGGGGGCACCCACCCCAGAGTGGGTGTCACCATCACCTCCCCCTGTCCCAGCCTCCTCCCAGCACCCGTCCTGCAGCTGGACCCTGCAGGATCCACTCCAGCTTGGTGGGGACCTTCCAGCCGGGACCCCCGAGGGCACCCCCTGCATTTGGGGGATCCTGGGCACCCTTCTACAGGCAGGGCCCCTCCAAGCTGGGGACTGTCCCTACACCCCTGCACACCCCGAAAACCCGGGACCCCCAAAGCCTGGCAGCCCGCAGGGAACCCCTCTTCCCCCTGTAGCTGGGTCGCCCTCTGCTGCAACAGGAGACGCCCCAGCAACGCGGACCCTCCCCGCAACCGGGGACCCCCCGGGCTTTCTCCCGCACCCTTGCGGGGTCTCCCTTGCGCCACACCGCAGGCAAGAGGCGCTGCCGGGCAGCCCAGGCCCCGCGGTACCGGAGACCTTCCCCCCCTTAACCGTGCACCGCCCTCAGTCCCGTAACTCCCGGGACCCCATTCCCCGCCTCCGCCGGGACTTCCTCCCCCTCTTTCCCGGTACCGGATATCCCCCTCCTCGCACCCCCCAGTACAGAGACCCCCCCCCCC
>NW_024581049.1:346026-412416 GCF_017639235.1 Corvus kubaryi
TCGGCGGCGCCCCCCACCCCGAGGATGCTCCGCCGAGCGCAACGGCTCCCGCTCGCTCCCGGTACCGGGGCCGCCGTCCGACTCCCCCCTGCCGCCGCACCCCGGCAGGGAAAACTTCCCCCGGTGGCGGCGGGGGGAGCGCGGGCGAGAGGAGCCCCCAGGCCGGTGCCCGGGGGGCGGCGGGGTCCCGGTGGCTTCACTGGGGGGCCCCGAGGGGAAGCTGGGGACCCTCCGATAGAAACAGGTGGCGGCTCCGGTCGCAGCCTCCCGGCTCTCGTTGTGCCGCGGGGGTACAGGGGGAGTTGTACCGAAACACGATCGATTGATGGATTTGGTTAATTTACATATTTTTAATTTTTCTCTCCTCCCCCCCCCCCCCGAGCCCCCCGGCGCTGAGCCCCGCCCCCCCCGGGACCCCCCGGGCGGGGGCGGGGGAAGGGCTGGTGCGGGGTGTGGGGGGACCACTCGCTCCCGATCCCTTCGGGAAGCTGGAACGGGGTTGGATGCTGCGGGGAGGGGGAATTTGGGGCTCCCGAGCTGCTACCGGGGGCTGCGAGCGCTTTTTGGGGGAAACGGAGCCACAGGGGAACGGGGAGATGGTGCCTCACTCCAAGGGGTCCCTGGTGCTGTCGCCCCCAGCTCCTGGGTGATGCTGCTCACATTAAAGTGTATTTTTGCCTAGTTCTTTAATTTTTTACCTTTAGATTCAAGCTGCTCACCTGCACGCAGTCCCTATGGTGGTGCATTGATTTTGTTTTTTTGGGTAGTGGCATTTCTCCAAAGATTATAAATAGTGACACCCATCAGCAGAAAACAAGCGGCGGCTGACCCGTGCGGTGGGGGATGGATGGGGGGGGATGGACAGACGGTGGGTGGGGGGATACGGAGCCGCTGAGGCTCCCCCGGCTCGTGCAGGGTGGGGGCAATGGGGAGGGAATGGGTTTGTATTGGGGGGGGCAGTGGGGGGGGGGGTTGCTGCTCTGAGCTTCGGGGCTGAGCAGGGGGGCGATGGGGAAACTGAGGCACGGAGCTGGTGGGGGCTTAGTGCTCCGCTGGAGTAAAGGGCTTCTTCCCCCCCTCCCGCCCCTCTCCCCCCGGTGTCGGGGGGGTTTGGGGTTTGCTGCTCCCCAGCCCTGGTGTGTGGTGCTCTGATGGATCTCAGGGCTGAGCTGCCGCAGCCCGTGAGGGGCTGGAGGGGCAGTGGCGGGGACACACCGGGGGTTGGGGGGGCTTTGTGGGGAGGGTCTCCCTCCTAAGCAAACCCTTTTCCCTCGGTGGGTTCCCTTCCCGGCAGGACGGCGCTGGCGAAGGGCAGGAGCGAGCCCGCTCTGGTGTAAATCAGGAGTGTTTGCTCCGTTTCCCTGGTAGATGCAGAGCAGGCGCAGCTCCGCAGTGGAGCCGAAGGGACTGGATCCAGCTGGAGGTGAGGGGTCTGCTCCCAGCCCCCGCTCCACTGCAGGCTGCTTTTCACCTGGATCTGCTGTTTGCGCCTGCTGATGTGGCTTGGCCGGCTGTGGGGAGGTTGCCCGGCTCATCCCTGGGGCTGCACAGTGGGCAGGGCTGGTAAAATAAAATTTAAGCCGTTTGCACGTGCTCTGGGTCGCTGGAGAGCACCGGCTGCTTGTCTCGGTGGGCGTTTTCAGAAGATGGGGGTTTTTTAGCTGTGCCTTTGGAAAGAAGGGGCGCGGTGTGGTCCCTTCCACAGGTGGGGAAACTGAGGCCCAGGGAGGAAGTGGGGTGCCCTGGTCACAGCCCCCCGCGGC
The DNA here is from genome assembly GCF_017639235.1 of Corvus kubaryi. NCBI lineage: Eukaryota > Metazoa > Chordata > Aves > Passeriformes > Corvidae > Corvus > Corvus kubaryi. Next base: position 347,790 of record NW_024581049.1, read on the forward strand.
CTTGGGGTGCTCTTTGCTCCTTCTTGCAGCCTTCAAACTTTTTGTAGTTCATGAAGATTCCGCAGTGACTGAGCTGCCATCGCCGGCCCGTTCTGCTTGTCCTGGCGGGGTCCTGGGTGGCGTTGGGAGGCACTGAGTGACCCCGGGGGCTCGTGTGGTGCCAGCAGGTCGGGACAGGGACCTGTGCTTGGCACCAGCGGGCTTTGCCAGCCCCATCTCTCCTCCCTGGGCCCTTTGTAGCAGGACCCAGAGCCTCTCCCTGCTGGGGGCCCGTGGCCACGAGCGGGCTGGCTCGCTGGGCCCCGGGCAGGAGGTTGTGCAGGCTCCGCTATTTCCCTCCGCTTTTTGGCGTCCCTGCTGGGAGAGGTGGATGTGGCACTCGGGGACGTGGTGGCCTTGGCAGTGCTGGGGGAATGGCTGGACTCGGAGATGTTTCCCAGCCCAGATGATTCCATGATACGGTGCATTTCTACTTCTCTGTGTTGCACCCCAAAAATTCAACAGTGAGCTGCTCTCAGGGGTCCCAGCCCGTGTCCCCCGTGCTCCCGGGCTGTTTTCCAGCCGTGGGGACACTCGGTAGGGACGCAGAGCTGCGGTGCTGGTGGCACTCCTGCCGGAATTATGCGGAAGCTGTTTGCGCTCGGCTCCGACTTCGTGAGCAATTAAGCAAATAAAACATTTGGGTTTGCAGCTTCCATTTGGGAGGTTGGGATTGCCAGGGAGCACCGGACTGGGGCTGGTGGCATCTCCGGTGGCACTCGGAGAGCTTGGGGGGGGGCTGGGGGACGTGGCTGCTGGCTGTGGTGACCAGCTGGGGCCAGGCAGGGGGGACGGGGCCCCCCCAAGCGTCCCTGTCCCCCGGGACAGCGCTGGCAGGAGGTGGCACGGGTGACCCTGACCCCGACGCGGCGGTGCTGTCTCGGTCGAGTGACTGGGAACAGCCGAGCAGACGCCGTTCCCGGGGCTGGGATTGGGGTCGGGAGCGGGGCAGACCCCGCCCGTTAACGGTCCCGGGGGCTCGGGAGGTGCTGGGGAAGGGACGAGCAGGGGATGCTCGGGGGAGGGGGAGCCAGGAGCGGGGGTGTCCCCGGCTGCTGCTGGGGGACAGGGTCAGTGTTTGTGCCCTCCGGGTGCTCAGGTGCCTGATGCTGCTCTTCCAGCACTTTTCCCGGTGTTTATTTCCCTCCGCCTGGCTCTCCATGGGCTCTCCCATGCCAAGGCATTTTTTTTCTCCCCAACCCGCCTTCACCAAGCACATAAAATGTGCGAGAACGTTACATTTTCCTTGTCAGCTTGTTTCAGCCTTCGGTTTTTTTTTTTTTTCTTTTCTTCCCTCTTGCCTGTTCTGCCGTGCCAGGGAAGAAGCTCTTTCTCTTGTTTGCTCTTCCGTGTGTTTTTAATGCCCTGGGAGTGCCGTGCCCTTTCCCAGAGCGCCCAGACAGTGCAAACACCCTTGAGGCTCCTGCATCGGGATGCTCTGGAAAATCCTGTTGACGTGCCCAAGTGTGCCCAGGGCAGAGGTTTCTGGCTCCCAGGCCCTTGGCTCTCCAGTGTGTGCAGAGGGACACTGGAGCGTGGTGGATTTTCACCATCCATGAGGGAGAAGCAGAATTTCAGGAGGCTCTGAGTGATGCTGATGCTCCTGGATGGACCTGTCCCCCTGGCTCTGTATCTGCAGCTCCGTGGTGGAGCCTGGCAGTGCCTGGTTTTTTCTCAACCATCAAGACTTGCAGTCGCATTTGTTTCATTTTTACCCTTTTCTTCTCGTTCCAAAACTCCTGTTTCATGTTTTCCCTCTGGGTGCCTGGACCTGCCCCGGCCCCGGAACAGGGATGCTGGTGAGTCACCTCCTGGCCCGCAGTGCACATTTTTCCCTTTGCTATCCAAACTAAGACAAGCCAGCCCTATTCCAGCTTCCCTGGAAGCTTTCCCAGAATAAAGCCTATCGGGATCAGGGCCCTGGGGGAGGAGGGACACCCCCTGGAAGACTGAGGCAGGTGCTTGTTGGTGGTGTTAACCCCTGTCCTGGCTGTGACAACCTCCTTGTGCCCGTTGATGTTGGTTTTTCCTGTGACTGCAGCTGGAATGGAGCTTTTCCATCACTTCATCACCCTGTCCTTGCTCTGCAGAGGGGCTGGGAGCTCTGAGCACCCCAAAATGCTCCCTAACAATCCTCTCCTGGCTGCAGCCCCTCTCCAGGGATTCGCTGCTTTGCTTTGGGCAGTCATGCGAGGGTTAAGCACGAGGGGCTGGAGGCAGGGGAAGGCAACTCCCGGCTGCATCCCTGGGAGCTGGGAGGCAGCACAGGCTCTGGAGAGCCTTATCGACACGGGCCTGCCATCTGCCTGCTTAAACCTCCACAAATAAGCTTTTTAATAATCTATTATTAACATGCACTATAATTGTCTTATTAGATGTGTCTGGAACCTTTAGTTACTGCGTGATTAAATGTCAAGATTCCCAAACCTCTTCTCCCCCATGGCAGCTCAGGATTTGCTTTGCAGCTTTCCTTGGATCCTGCTCTCCCATTCCAGCCTGGAGACCCCTCCTTAAAACTGAGGCTTTCTCCTCTGGACAAGAAGGATGCCCAGCAGTTAATCCCTTGGAGCTCGTTGTCTCCTCGTTGGCAGCCTCCAAATAAATAAGTCCTGGAGATGGAGCTTTTCCTTTCCTCTGCAGGTGGCCTGGCAGGAGCCACTGCTGCTTTCCCCGTGCTGGGATGGATGTGGGTGGGTGATGGGGTGGGGAGGGGGGTGCCGGCCTGGCTGGTGAGGTCCTGGGGACGCGGGATCTGCTCCTCCTCGCCGGGTGAAGGGCATCTCTGGGGAGGGGAGGGGCTGTGGAGCTGGCAGGTGCCAGAGGGACTTTCCTGGGTGTTCCTGAGCTGTTTGCTTTCCTGGCCCTGGGAGCGGCAGGTTCTGCACCCTTTGCCTGGGTCAAAAGCCAAAGTCCAGCTCTTCCAGCTGCTGGAAGGCAGAGCAGGAAAGCCCTTACCTGTGGAGCAGCCCTGTCCCCCTCCCTGCTGCCAGCACTGGGGGCTCACACATCAGCTGCCTTTTGGGGCTGTTATTTTATGTATTTTTATTAAATCAGGGGTGTTCTGCTGGCTGGCTGTTGGCTGCAGCACATTCCCAGCTGCTCCTGTGCTGCTCCAGGTCCTGCCTGGCTGTCACAGCCCAGATCTGCAGCTCCTGCCTGGGCACTGCTGGGGGGTTTGCTGCACGTTTAAAGGGCCCAGGCTTTGCACCCCAATTTCTCCCACATGGAGAGCGAATCCAAGCATGGATTGTGGCAAGCCAGGCTGGGGCTGTCCCTGTTTCTGTCCCTGGGTGCCTCTGCCAGACCCCAAATCTGGGTGCTGGTGCTCTGCTTGCTGCAGGAGCAGGGCAGCAGAACTGCCCCTGTGCCGTGGGGTACAGAGGGGTGCAGGGGCTGTTCCTGTGGGTGCCTGGCCACTGAGATGCTGCTTGCTCCGGAGAGGAGGCTGGGCTGCACTGGGAATGCCGGGAATGCGATGCTGCTGCAGTTTGGGGCTCAGTGGGGTTTTGGTGTGTGACCCCCACTGTGCCTGACAGATTCACAGCTGGAAGGAGCCTCCTGACTGGCTTTGGCCATAAGTTTATTTCCTGACCTTCCTACCTCCCAAAGTGCTCCAGATGTTGAGGAACAGGAGCTGGGTACAGGAGGGTGCTTGGCACCCCTTTGGAATCCGGCTGACCTCAGTGTCCTGCAGTGGGGATGGTGGCCCTGGCTGGGGGGTGGGGGGCTCTGGGCAGCCCCGTTGCTGAAAGGGGGGCAGGGACGTGCCTGCCATGCCCCCGTTGCCTGGGGACCCCGCTGCCCACCCAGGGTGGGCCCTGACTGGAAGCTGGGGAAGCCCCATCCCCGACAGGGATGGTGGGAGCAGAGTGTTGCTCTGCAGCTGGGGGTGGGATGCAGCTGGAGCAACTTCCTGAGTATTTTTGTCATACACAATTTTTTGATGCCTTTCTTTTAATTGGGCTTGAAAAATACTGGCAGATCACCCGTGACAGGGTGCCTGTGCTGGCACAGCCGCCCCAGATCCCTGCAGCCTTCCTGGGCTGCCAGAGGGTCCATCCTTCCCCATTCCCCGGGTGTGCTGGTGCTGGGGAGCCCTAAATTAACCAACAACTGCTTTGGCTGCCTGGACCCCCCATGCGGCTCCAACCTTTCCTGACATCGTTACGTTAATCAGGATCGTGGCTGGGATGGGGAGGCAGGAGATGCTCTGTGGATGAGGGATGAGGACATCGGTGACCTGATGAGTCTTAACGAGGCCACTGTCCCCACGGCCCTGCTCAGGAGACAAGCCCTGGTGACCCCTGGGTGTTTGAGCTGCTTCGTGCTGGAGGCCTTCAGCCTCATTAGTCCAGTTGGCTGAGCCGAGGAGTGCATGTGGCTCTGGTCCAGCAGCCGGACCCTCAGCTGCTGGACACGCCGGCTGGGGCAGGGTGTCCCCCAGAGCAGGATATCACCAGAGGCAAGTGGTGGCCAGTCTGGAAGAGGAGAGTAATAATCACTTGCTGTGTCCCAGCTGCTCCCCAGAGCGGGGGGCTTGGCTTTGGGGCGCTGCCCGAGGGGTCTTCCTGCTGCCTGCTGATGGGAGGTGTGGGAATGGCTTTTCTGCGGAGGGGATGGAGCACTGCGGCCACTCGCTTATGGAGGTGAGAGCAGGGGGAGGGATGGACTACAGCAAACTGCGTTTCCTCGCTTGGATGGACTGGGAGGCATCCATGGAGCTGCTGTGGTTTTGAGGGTGCTCTGTAGGGCTCCTTGGGGTGCAGCCCCCTCTCTGTCCGTGCTGTGTGACCCTGAGCCCTGGGTTCCTCCAAAAGCTGGGATGGTGGAGGGTTCAGCAGCAGCAGTTCTCAGGGCTGGTCAGGAAGTCCAGGCTGATCCACCCAAGGATGGAGTCTCCTCCAAAGGCCTTCCCTGCCGCTGGCAGCCCACCCGTGGGGACGAGGACCTGTCACAGCCCCCCCACCCTCGAGGGCCAGCCCCTCATCCCCTGCCAGCACATCCTGCCTGTCAGCAGAGGCACGCTGACACCCTGGGTAATTAGCTGCATAAATGCTCTTTCCTTAATTACCAGGTATTTCAACGTGGTTAATTGAATTAGCACAGGTGGGTGATCCTGGTCACTCCCCGGCACCTCAGAGTCCTCACTGGGACATCGGTTCTGTGGCTTTGGTGGCAATGGGGCACCCCCCCTGCACCCTGTGGAGGTGTGTTTTTGGGGAAGGAGCAGCTCGGGAGTGACTTTGGAAGCCCCCCAATGCCACGGCAGGCTCTGACGTCTCCCCGTGGTGCAGGTTCAGCCACTGCCCTTCTGGGGCTCTTCCCAAGGACTCTCCTATTTCTGTTATTATTTCTACTTATTTTTACTGTATTTTCATCTGTCTGCTGAGTGATAACATCCCATTGATTTTCAGCAGCCAGCCTGCTTTCCTTGGATTATAACAATATTAAACTAAAGCAGCGCATCTCCGCGTTGGGCTAGTTCTCTTTATATCAGCTGAACTTTTTATTTAGTCTCTCACCCAGGCTCCTGTCTGGGGAGCTGCTGGCTCTGAATAACATCTCTCCGTGCAAGGGGCTCTCTCCTGCCTTCCTTCCCGTGGAATGGTGGCTGCAGCTGCCAGGGGTGGGAGCTGGGATCTGTCTGGGGTGGGATGTGTGCAGGGAGGAGGTGGAATGCGCTGGACATTGGGGTTTCAAGGTTCTCCCACGGGGTTGCAGGGTGTTTTGTGCACTTCTGGCACTGCAGGGACTCCTCAGTTACTCCTGCATAATTAGTGTAATCCCAGAGTTTTTGCTGGAATGGGTTGAGGATGCTGCAGGTCGGGATGGGTGGATGGATGGGTGCCCAGGCCAGGGCTGACTGGGGTGGCTGAGCCAAATTAATGGACTGGTAAAAACAAACCTGGAGCTTGATTTTTGAGGCTTGACTTGCCCTTTCCCTACCTTCGCCTGGCTGAAGGGGGCCTGGCATGGCCCAGGATGTTCCCCAGAGCTGTGACAGACCCACTGGGCACAGGGCTGCTTTTTGCCCTCCCCTGAGGCCTCCTGCCTTCAACCCCGCCGCGGATCCAGTCCCCTTGTCCCACAGCAGAGGTTTGGCTGAGCCCGGTGATGGATGTGCCCACGTCATACGTTGTCACCTTCCAGCCCGCGTCAGTCAGCCCACACTGCTGCTCCTGGCTCTTCTGGTGGCACGGAAGGAGGAGGAGGACGGCGACCTGGATTTTGCATGGCACTGAGCCTTACTCCTTCCCACCTTCATCCCGCCTGGGGCTGGCTGGGATACTGGGTACAGTGGGGATGCTGGGCACAGTGGGGATGCTGTGGCCCTGTTGCTGGATGGTGGCCGAGGGCTCTTTGGCTCCATTCTCTGCCATGAAGGGCCATAAGTGACCCTCGGAGCTGCCCCCCGAGGCCCTCCCAGCTCTGGCACATGCTCCATCCCAGGGGGATGAGCCTCCCGGCACTCCTGCATCCATCACTGTGGAGATGTGGGACTGCTGTGGGAGGGGAGGCTGAGGGTTCCCCCGTTTTATCCCCTGCAGAATGGGGGTGGTTTGGAAAACTTGGTCTTTCCCATGATTTCTGCAGCTGGTGTTGGTGTCCCCCAGGGCTTTGGTGGTGCTGCTGTGTCCTGGGGCAGCTGCTTTTCCTGCTGGAATTCGTGCCAAGGGAACATCTCCATGTCCTCAGGCATTTCCTGAAAGCAGCATGTCCTCCTCGGGGCTCATGGTCCTGGTCTCTCAGGGTCCCTGGGCATGTGGGATGGATGGTCCTCAGCAGGGACCTGGGGGACCTGATGGTAGTAAAGGAGCCAGGGGCAGAAATGAGCTTTCCTTCCCCTGGCCTTTTCCAGTTTATTTTAATTTGTTCCCATTTTTTCCCCCAAGGTGTCGCACAGCTCCACAGCCCGTGAGCTGTAATTGCACAGGGAGCGATCGATAGCGGCAGGACAGAGGTTTCCAAAGGTTTCCTGCCTTGTTTTTCTTCCCATGGAGTCCAAGAGGCAGCACTGACGGTGTTAATTAAGTGATGGTTCATTATTAAAGCACTTGTGCTGCGGGTTAGTGGCCTCCTGGCTGTGCAGCCCGAGGTGTTTTTGTGCTGCAGGACCTCTCCTGAGCGGGGTTTGAGTAACGGAGGGAAGCCGGTCCTTTCCTGGGAGCAGCATGGGCTGGATCCGGGTGCTGGGCATGAGCAGCCCTTGGATGCGATGTTAAATCCCCGCATCCCCTCTGGGCAGGGAGCTAAAACCTCTGATCCCCCTGGAGCTGCTTTGGGGTGTGAGAGAAGAGCATGTGGAGCTGCAATTGGCAGCTGGACTTGCCCCAAGGAAGGATGCTGGCAAGATTAATTATTCCCTTTTGCTTTTAAATGCATTTTCCCCACACAGTGATGTATGGCACACTTGGTCCTTGCCCAAGCCTTCCCTGTGGCACTGCAAACTCTTCAGAGTTGTATTTTCCCACTTGTGTTTGCTTCAAAATGCCTGTAATGAATCCAGATTTCCCAATTCTCCCCCATCCCTGGGGTTCCTCGGAGGCTTCTGGGGCTTGGTACCCGCTGCAGGAGGTTTGACAACTCCATGGGGAGCTGCAGGTAAAAGCCATAAAGAGTCTTAACCAGTCAAAAAAAAGAAAAAAAGAGGAAAAAAGGAGATTTATGTCTTCTGTAGTTGCTGGCAGATGGATATTGTTCTCTAGTCCGTGTTCCAAACACTGAGGTTATCAGGCATAAGTGACTTATTATGCAAATCCTCCGTCTTAATATCTGGCTGCTCTCTCCCTGGAATTGCATTGGCCAAACCCCACGCGTTCCTGGAGCTGCTAATGTTTACACATTAGCTTCTCTGGCTAATATACAAGCCTTCAAGTTGCAAATTGATGTTTCTTACAGCTGAGCAAATTATTTTTCTATTAAATACAATATTTAAAATGATTTGGAGAACCAAAACAAACTACTGGTGAGAATTCTAATGGTGCTGCTTTCCTTATTCTTCCAATCAGTTTTTATCGGGGCTGAGACATCAGTGATATTTCTCTTAAACGTTTCTCTTTGGCAGAAGTGGGGAGCAGAGGAGCAGGGAGGGTTTGTCATCTCCGGGGTGTGATGCACAGAAACACTTTCTGTGCTGTGCCTGTACCCCAGGCCCTTGGACTGTGCCAAGATTCAGCTCCCCTTTGCCTGGGCTGGAAGAGGTTTGTCCAGTGAAATCCTGGGGTATTTGGGCTTGGCTGGGCTTGGCCATGGAGCCGTTGGGGTACCCGGCGTGGTGGGGTTCCTTTCGGTGTGAGATGTTGGGGTGCTGGCACACAGGACCGTCTCCCTGTCTGGATTTTCTCTCTGAGCTGAATTGCTCGGTGCCAAACAGCCCCTGCCCCTGGAACATCCCACCCTGGGAGTCTGAACCCCCCGCAGATGGAGATGACCCCGGATCCCTTGACCTCGCCCGGAGCCTGCGGGGTGCCGTGTACAGGATCTCACTGGCTGAGAAGTGCATCTAATTTTAGATGAGTTGCAGAATGTGCTCCCTGTCCCTGGTGTCTGCCGGCACCCGGAGGGAAGCAGCTCCCAGCGTTTCCTTCCCGGGGCACGTTCCCGTGGGAGTGTGCCAAGGAAAGCACCTTTAAATAGCAGCTGGGATCCAGGAGGTGAAGGCTGGCGCTGCTCCGGGGGCGCTGGGGAAGGGATGGCACCTTGCCGGGACCTGCTGGAGCTGCGGTTCTGGATCCCGGCAAACCCAGCTCCCTGGGCTTGCTGCCATCCCTGGGGTGATCCCGGGCTGCCGGTGCTCTAGGGCTGCACCACATCCCCTCTGTGCCTCGGTTTCCCCATCTGCAGCAGTTCATTGACCATTTATCCTGCGTAAAGAGCTTCCTCCTTTGGTGCAGACACAGAGCATCTTCCTCACGTGCGTTTAGAGGAGAGGCCTTGGGTGTGGTAGTTTGGGGCTGCGCAACTGCGAAGCCTCCGGCTCCATCCCTTCTCCTGGGAGGCAGTGAAAACTCTGGATTTGATGGCAGAAGAGCTCTGTTCACCCCCTGCCACATCTCGGTGTGGTCAGATGCTGGTTTCACTCTGCAGGGTGTTTGCACTTGGCCACCAGAGCAGCGTGTGGTGTGTCCTGTGGCTACCTGAATCCTCCCCATTTCCTGCTGAGAATTACTTGGGATGGAGGGCAGGGGCTGCTGGAAAAGGCCAGGGATAAAAAATTTGTCATGACTCTGAAAGATGGCCAGTGTTATCTTCACTGGCTGGTGCCTGTGCCTTGGGCTGCTGTGGGTTGTGCCCCCAAGGTGCTGCACCCCAAGGATGACCATGGGGCTGATCCAGTCCTGGCTAAGCCAAGATAGGAGCAAAATGGGCTTTTTCCCATCAGGACTGGGAGTCCTGGGTGGCTGCACCATATTCTGTAGCTCTGGGGGAGCAGCACGTGCTAAAGTTTTGCTATGAGCCCATTTCTCATAAAGCCTGTCCCCACTTTGGGACGTTATTGATGTGATGTCTCCCTCAGATGATGCCCCAGAGCATCTGGGTGGTGTCATTGCCCCCTTTGGGTGGGGGAGAGCACGATCCCATCCCGGGTGGTGCCGGGCTGTGATCCCATCCGGGTGGTGCTGGGCTGCCCTTTGGCGCAGGAGCCGTCTTAAGGCTGCTCGATGAAAGGCAAGAGGAGCCATGGATCATGTCCCATGGTGCAGGAGGTTAAACAGGAAAGGTTTAAGTGTGTAATTAACTTTGAAGCGAGAGCAGTGCAGACTCTGCGGATGAAAGAGCGCGGGGTGGGCTGTGGGCAGGCAGCCACGTTCCTTGGTGGTCACGGAGAATTAATTAGATGCTGTCCTTTGTACTTGGCTGTTTGGTCTTTCTTTTCCTCCCTCTTCTTTGTGAATCCCTCGTCCCTCTCCTCCCCAGATTTCTTCCTCTCCATTCTTGTAGAGGGGGATGCTGGGTGGCAGCGGTTCCCAAGGGATGCTGAGTGCCAGTGGTGCCCTTTTCCCCGGTGAATCCATTAAGCCACCTCCTTTTCTTTCTTTTTAAGAGAATTCAGTCCGTCTGGTGCTTAAGCCTCGTGTTGGTGCCCATGCCCTGCTCCCTCTGCGTGCCCGGGTGCTGCAGTGGTACCCCGGGGGGATGCTGAGCCTGCTACCAGGCTCCCTGACAAACCCCTCAAACCACCTTTTTTTGCTTTCTTTTAAACAATTTGGCTTCATCTGGTGTTTAACCTCTATGTTGGCGCTTGTCCCTCTGCTCCCTCCTGCCTGGGCACGCGGTGGATCCCTGGAGGTGGCAGAGGTGCCTGGAGGAGGCTGAGCAGCACTGGTACCCATCTCCCTGGCAAATCTCTCAAACCACCTCTTTGTTCTTTCTTTTTTTAAAAATCCTGGGCCATCTGGTGTTAAGCCCCCGTGTTGGTGCTCATCCCTCTCTCCCCTCTGCCCAGGAACGCTGTGCTGCTATGGGGGTTTCGTGTGGGGTGTTTAACGGGGCACTCTCATCCTTGGCACGGGCTGCCTCTGGTGTGTGGGGCAGGCTGTGTGTTTGGGGTGATTTAGCAGCTTCGGGGTGTCCAGGCTGTGTCTCGGGCGCATCCCACCCCCGGGGGCAGACCCCCAGCTCCCTGCAGTATTTTTAGCCACTCTCGCATTGGGATCGCACCTCCCGCGCTCGCTGCCTTCACCTCCGCGCCCGGAGCTGCTGTCACCGCCCTGGCCTGAAGCCAGCACAGGGAGCCAGGGGCTCCTCGGTTCATTTTGAGTGTGTATCCATACCCGGAGCAGTCTCACCCAGCTCCCACAGTGCCTGTCCCGCTGCCCTTGGGATGGAATAACCCTCCCACTGCTGCAGGCGGGTATTTTGAGTTGCAGCTTCCCTGCCCTCCTTGCCAACCTTGTGATGAAACATTAATTTTTTGCAGGTTGCTCTGGGTTTCCCCTCTCTGACTTTCCACAGTTGCTGGAGCACCTCCAGGCACCCCCTCTGGTGTTGGGCTGTTGGCATTTAATTGCTCAGGTGTTACTTTTTATGCCCTTGGTGGTGTGATGGGGAGGGAGAACCTGCTGGAGGTTGAGCTTCTCCCGGCCCTGTCCTTGGCTGGGGAAAGACGGTGCCAGCAGCATCCCATAACTCATGGAGACCAGGGCTCTGCGAAACCCTCTGGACTTTTTCCCTGTGTGTACAAATCACGGACAAATTAGTCAGGGAAATGGAGTGGCCAGTCGAGCTGCCTTCGTTCTGTGCCGGGGCTGGGAGGGAAGGCTCGTGCCAGGAGAAGCCACGGCAATAAACCTGTCCGAGGGGGAGATGGATCGGCTCGGCCAGCTGTGCCTCTGCCAGCACAATATCTGCTCTGTAATTGCATTTTAAACTTCTAGAGCCTGGGCACCGTCTCGTGGGTGGCTGAGGACGGAGCCATGGGGCGATGGGGCCGTGGGGGAACTGCGGCACGGGGTTGGTTGGTGGCAGTGGCTGCGCTGGGGGTGGCAGCGGGGTTTGGGTGGGGGGCTGCAGTCCAGGAGGAGGAGGGGACAGCTCTCCTGATGTTTTCAGTGTCTGGGAATAGTTTATTGGGGGTGAAGGAATCACTTTTCCTTGGGAAATGGGGCTCTGCCAGCCTGAATCGTTGTTTGTCTCTGCTCTGGTTTCTCAGGCCAAAAAAAAATCCCCCAAGAACAAATTTCTGCCTCCCAGAATATCCCGCTCAGCAGATCTTGGAAAGAAACACTTGGGCTTTTTTTTTCTTTTAAATCACTTGGCACTTAGTCTCTGACACTGTTTTATTTTGAAATTTATTTTATTTTCCTTCCTTCCTCGAAAATTTTGACAGATTTGTGCTTTTCCTCCTGTTAGAAAGTGCAGCCAAGTTCCAGACTCTAAAATCCGACACGTCTCGTGGTGAGAGCTGAGGACCAGGGGCTGCGGTGCGGGGGCACATCCGCACGTGGGCTGGGCAGACGCTCCATTTCGGGAAGGGCTTTAAGAAAGCTGTGATGTCTCAGTGCCTCCAGACATATGAATAGGAGAGAATTTGCTTTCAGTTTTTTAAAAAGAAGTTTCTTACAGCTCCGAGAGGAAAAAACAGTTGGTGACGGAGCTGGAATGTGCCCTCGTGCTTTAAAAAATGAGTGCAAAGGGGCAAAAAAGCCACAAATGTCTTCTTATATATGAAAGAGTTGGGAATTGAAATTTCCTGGGCATCTTATGGGCTTTTTTCCCAGTGTTTGGACTCGTGTTTGACTAAGTGTTGCATCCAAGCATCCCTGAGCACAGGGAAGCACAACCCGTGCCGGCAGCGAGGCCATTAACTGCCAAATCCCCGGGTGGCGGGGGGAGTTACTGATGTAATTTGGGATAAAATAGGAAGAAAACATCAGAAATAATCCCTTGGCCCAGCTCTGTTTTCCTGCCGGCCCATTAGGGGATATTTGCCTTTGTTAATTTCGCTTGCTCAGGGCTTCCCGGGGCCCCTCGTCAGCCCGGGCCCGTTAATTAGCGCTGTGCCCTGGTCCCTGTAATCGTGGGTTTAATGGGACAATGGGGCAGTGTGAACCAACCGGCCCCGGTGGCCCCACGGGCAAAGCCGGCCCCGAGCTCCAGGGTTGGATGGATGTGGGACGATGGGAGGGCTGATGTGGGACGATGGGGGAGCTGGAAGATGGGGGTGACTGGAATGTGGGATGGAGGCTGGATGTGGGATGATGGGGGTGACTGGAATGTGGGATGTTGGGAGGGGGCTGGATGCCGCATGGGGGCTCTCTCTGTGACCCCTCCCATGGGAACAAGGGGCCTTTTGGCATTTGCTCCACTCCTCCATGCTCAGCCGAGCGTGCTGTGCACCAGGGAGGAGCTGTGTAAACACCCTTGGACCCCCAGGAGATAAATCTGTAATAAAACAGAACTGCTGAAGGGACTCTGCAGTGCTGGGGGGGCTTGGGGGTGCGTTCGGGGGGGTTGGAGGTCCCAGCTCAGAACTGCCACGCTCCCATCAGGCCATGGACAGACCCCAGGAGCCCAACCCCAGGCAAAGGGTTGGGGTCAAAGCAGGAATTTTGTGTGGCCACCACAGCCCGGTGCTGTTTGTTGGGGGAACCCCTCTGGTTACCCCGGGGAGCAAAGCTGGGAACTGCACCCTGCTCCTGTGTCTGAGGCCTCCCCAGGAGCTGAGACCGGCCAGCTCGTGTCACTGGTGGGGCTGGACAGGAGCTGTGGGGGCCTGGCAGCACCCAGGACCCCTGCTCACGGTGCCCTTGGGGAGTGCCCGGAGTCCCCCAGCGCTCCAGGGGCATCATCCCAGTGGGGCACTGCAGGGGCATCACGCCGTCCTGGTGGGGCTTTTGAGGAGGGAGCAGCTGCTCAGGGGCTGACGGGTCTGTCCCCACAGCTGGCTGCACCTTCGAGGAGGACAGTGACCCGAACCAGTGTGAGTACAGCCAGGGCGAGGACGATGACTTCGACTGGGAGCTCATCCGCAGTTACCTGATGCCTCACCTGACGCCTGACCTGCCCCACGGTGAGTCCCGGGGTCCCCCCGTGTCCCTGGGGATCTCCGTCCCCACCCCCCCTCTGTGTCCTGTACCCCAGGGCTGGACCGTGTGGCTCCTCCTGGTTTCATTCCTCCAGTGTTTTAGGCTTGGCTTCTGCCTGGTTGTGTGGGAAATGGGGAAAAACCCCATGTTTCTGGCTTTTTCAAATGTGGGGAAGGGCTTATGAGTTGGAGGCATCTCTACAGTCTTGGGAACTGTAGGGAAGAAAATGAAAATGGACTTTTAAAAAAATCGCATTGGTTTTAAACTGGTTTTTGTTATTTTCTGGGTCCATCTCCTCTCTGGCTGACTGGGGGAGCAGAGCCAGCCAGGCAGCCGTGGGGAGCTCTCCTCTCCTTGAGGATGGTGTGGGCACCGTGCCTGGGTGGCATTTGGGGGCTTTGCTCGCTCCCTGCTCCAAACTCTGCCCTGCTGTGACCCCCTGGAGCCGTCCCTGAACCCATTTGCTCAGTGAGATTCACTGGACTTGGGGTGCTCCTTGTTTCTGGGACTGCTGGCTCCTGCCTGATCCTGGAGGCCAAGTCCTGTACAGAAGAGCTGGTTTAGAGCTCAGCAGGAAAAATAACCTTTTTTATTTATTAAAGTATTACCTGCGTTGTAGGGAACTCTTCACTGCTCCACCAGCCTGCCTCCAGCCATTTACCTTGTGCCTTCTTCATGCTTAATTTGGCTTTTCCCCTCCACTAACTCCCCTCTGCCTTTACCTTTTCCCATCACCTTTTCCTTCCATCCTGTCCCTGCTGGCACATCCTGGGTGCTGGGCAAGGGAAAACAACCCTCAGGGATCTGCTGGCAGATCCCTGCTCCTCCCTTGATGATTTTTCCAAGTAATTGCTTTAAACGGAGCTGTCTTAATTGGTGTGTGTCCGGGGGGGTTTCCTGGGGAAAGCAGAGCTGGGGGTTGAGGTGGCTCATGATGGAGAGTCTGAAACCTGTAATTAGTTGAGTTTTCTGCTCAATATTCAGCTGTAATTTAAAATCCGCAGTGAACTGCCTGCGTCTAAAGCCTGGGGGCTCTCAGAGGGCTGGAGGGTGGGGCAGAATGGGGCTTCTCTCCCTGCTTGTGGGTCAGCAGGAGATGGGGGCTTAAAGGAACACAAAGTTCAAGGAATGAAGTCCAGGACCGAAGGGGACGTGGGTGTGACATCCCAGGCTGGATGAGGTGAGCCTGAGCATCACAGTGTCACCCTGGGAAGAGAATGCTCGTCCCTGTAACTCCCCTGGGACCAGGGAGATGCTGTTTGCTCATGGCCTTGGGCACCAGGGGGCTGCAGGGATCCTGGTTTTGGGTGGTTTTACCCCGTTTTGGGTGGGGAGCTGCGCAGGAGGCTCCTGCAGGCCCATCACCCCCTCGATCCCCGCAGCAGCTCAGGGGATCAAAGAGATTTCACAGCACCAGGGCCTCTCCAGGGAGCACTTTGCAAAGGAGTCTTGTGGTCTCAGATTAAAATGAGTTTTTATTGGAGATCAGCCAGTTTCAAGGAGTGTAGGATTTATTGGAGCGGGTGCTGGCTGCTGGCCACCTGGTGCTACCTTTCCATCCTACTCTCCTCTTGCTTTCTTGTTTGGTTTGGGGTTTTTTCCCCCTTTCTCTTGACTTGCTTCTCTTTCACCTAAAGATGATGGATGGGTCTCTCCCACGTTGCAATTGTGATTTTTTTTTTTTAATCTCTTTATTGTTCTTTTTTTAAAGGAGCAGTTGCAGGGAGCTGGGTAAGGCAGGAGTGAGGCTGCAATCCCAGACTGGCTTGGGTTGGAAGGGACCTACCTCAAAGCCCACCCAGTGCCACCCCTGCCCTGGCAGGGACACCTCCCACTGTCCCAGGCTGCTCCCAGCCCCAATGTCCAGCCTGGCTTTGGACACTGCCAGGGATCATGGGGCAGCCACAGCTCCTCTGGGCTCCCTGTGCCAGGGCTTCCCCACCCTCCCAGGGAGCAATTATTTCCCAAGATCCCATCCATCCCTGCCCTCTGGCAGTGGGAAGCCATTCCCTGTGTCCTGTCCCTCCAGGCCCTTGTCCCAGGTCCCTCTCCAGCTCTCCTGGAGCCTCTTTTGGCACTGAAAGGGGCTCTAGGGTCCCTCACTCAAAATACTAAAACAGCATATTTGTGGGTGGGTTTTTTCCTCAAACATGCTTTTTCCTAGATTTTCCTTCCACATTCACTGACATTGTTTCCCTGTGCATCAGAGCTGCTGGTGTGTCCCTGCACAGCCCCGTCCCCTGAACTGTTATCCCCATCCTGAAGAGCTCTGATGTCTCTCCATCCCATCCAAGGAGTTGCTCCTTCAGCTCTCAGCTCCAGCACCGCTTCCCAAACAGCTCCTGCTGCACATCCATAAAACCCGTGAGCAATGATTGTTTGCTCCTGTGGGAATTGCTGCAGTGTGTCCAAGGACCCTGTGCTGGTGGGATATCAGCCCTCGGTGCTGGGGCTCCTTTGGAGAAGCTCAGCACAGAAGTGGGGAGGGTTCCCTGATTCCCGTGCCGGCTCTGACATGGAGAAGGATTTGGCGCACGACAGCTCAGTCTTCCAGCGGGATTTCCTGGAGACAGATGCTGCAGTGCTCAGACCTGGTCCCTTGGCACCTCTTGTCTGGCAGTGCCGCCCTCTCGCTGTCATCCTGCCTGCCTTCCCTGCCTTCTAATAGCTCCTGGAAGTTTTTTTTTTTTATTTATTTTTATCTCTCGGTGATTTTGTAGGAGGAAAAACTCATCGAGACAGGGAAGCGGGGGGAGTGGGTTCTTCCCTCCTCCTCTTGCAGGGCTGTTTGGGTTTTCCCTGGAGGGATGCAGGGATGGGAAGCACGATGGGAAGAGCTGCCCCTTCCCTGTGGGCCAGCAGGGCTTCCACTGGCCTTGGGCACTGCCAGGGATGGGGCAGCCACGGCTTCTCTGGGAACCTGTGCCAGGCCCTCCCCACCTCACAGGGAACAATCCCTTCCCAGTGTCCCATCCAGCTCGGCCCTCTGGCAGTTTGAAGTGCCTCTGCTTCTCTTGTATTTATAAAGGAAACCCAACCCACACCCTGGGCTTCAGGCTAATGCCAGATATTTACAGCAGAGGAGGATAAAATTAGCACAAAAGCGAGTGGTTGGAACCTGCTTTTTCCAATGTTGCAACACCAGGAAGAAAATTAAGAGGGGAAAGCAGAGTGTGTGGGAAGCCCTGCCCAATGAGGGATGCTCAGGTGCATCCCCGCTCCCAGGTGACCTGATGGGCATTCTCTGTCTTTTAAAATAACTCATCAGTGGTTTAATTTTAGTCTTGGCCTCTTTATTTCGGTCCTGTGGCTTTTTGTTTGCAAAGGGAGGGCAGAGGAAGGGCCCGTGTTTGTTAACAAGAGCCCGTTTGTTAATGAGGTGGCTTTTGGGAGATGTCCCCTGGCGTGGGGTGGGTCAATGGTCCCTCTCCACTCTGCTGTCGCCTGGACCAAATGGGGCTGATCTCATTAGAGCAGAAGTAATTTTGCTGGGGGAAATGAGAGGAGAAAAAAAGAGAAGCATGGACACAGTGCCTTTCCCTCGATGGGTGCAACGAGCTGTGCTGGACTCCGAGGAAATAAATTGTCATCGTTTTATTTCACCCTGAGTAGCCACCCCGAGGGGCTGGCGGGGCCAGGCGGCCGCGTGGGTCAGCAGCATGGTGAAAATTCCCCTTGTAGGGATTTCTTTCCCTTGCCCCAGCTCCCGTCCCTGAAGGACACACCGGGAGATGCATGTGGTACCGGCACCGTGTCACCCCAGCTGGCGCTGTGACTCCAGGGGGTTTTGGGGTCCCCCTAGGTGCAGCTCCCAAATGCTGGGGCAGTGGATGGGTGCCCCCTGTGATCCCAAATGGTGCAGGGGGATGGATGGGTGCCCCCTGCAATTCCCCTTCACTGTCATTAGGCTTTTCTTGGAGCTGCTCAGTGGGAGTTGATGGGAGGAAAGTGCCTGAGTTTAGAATTAATAGCAAAGCACTGAGTGTCAGGAAAACAATGGTAGGCTTGAATAAACGGCCCAGGTTCGTTACTTACAGCTTCTGCTGGTATTAAAATGGAGATTAATAATCCCCTTGCCTTTGGTGAGGGGGAGGATTTGGTGGGGCAGCTTCCCAGCCCTCCTGTATCCCAGCCCTCCTGTATCCCAGCCCTATGCCTGTGATGGACGGCTCTGGGAGCTGCCACCGAGGGCTGGGACTCCTGCACCCCCTCCTGCCTCCAGCCTGCCTGGGTTGGAGTGTGCAGGACAGGGAATGATGCTGCCTTTGGGATCCCCTTTGGGGTTGCCATCCTGCCTGCTCTATAAATACGGCTTCGAGGCCGTGCTGGGGCTCCTGGTTTGGCTGCTGGTGATGTTGGGTGGTGGGAGGTGGGATCCCAGCGCTGCTAGTGGTGGGACAGGTCTGGGAATGACATCGCAGGCATTCCTGAGAGCTGGGATGCTGCTTCTGCTGCTCATTAAGCCAACGAGCTTTTCCCCCTGCTGAGCACAGTTTAAACGTGGTGACAACTGCGTGGTAAATGATACGAGGAGCTGGAATGGAATTAAACAGCTGGGACCCGGCTGGGAGGGGGATGGATGCAGGCAAAGCTGTGAGAGTTAAAGGAGGGTGGCATCGGAGCCTTTCCTGACCCCGGTGCCCTGGGGAGGCAGCAGCTCTGATCCTCCCCTCCTCACCCAGCAGCCAGGTCCCACCGCAGTGTCCTGCTGCTGTCCAAAAGGCGTTTGCCCTGACCCATCCCCGGTCCCTCCTGTCCTGCACATCCTCACAGGCGGTCATGGACCAGTGCCCTGGGGCACATGAGCGTCTTTGTGGTCCCACATCCTCCACCTTCTCTGTCCCTGCTGGCAAAGCTCAGGAGTGGTGGAACAGGGGGATTGAAATCATGGAATCTCCTGAGCCGGGAGGGACCCACAGGGATCATTGATCCAACCCAGGCCCTGCCCAGACACCCCAAATCCCACCCTGGGCATCCCCGGCAGCGCTGCCCAAACGCTCCTGGAGCTCTGGCAGCCTCGGGGCCGTGCCCATTCCCTGGGGAGCCTGGGCAGTGCCCAGCAGCCTCTGGGGGAAGAACCTTTCCCTGCTCTCCAGCCTGAGCCTGCCCTGGCCCAGCTCCAGCCGCTCCCTGGGTGCTGTCCCTGTCCCAGGAGCAGAGATCGGAGCTGCCCCTCGGGAGGAGCCGCAGCCCCCGCTGAGCTCTGCCCTCAGTGTCCTCTGCTCCAGCTGGACACACCAAGAGCCCTCAGCTGCTCCTTATGTGGCCCCTCCTGACCCTCCCCCTTCTCCCCCCTGCTGCAGGCTCCTACCTGATGGTGAACTCCTCTCAGCACACCCCGGGCCAGAAAGCTCACTTGCTCTTCCAGGCACTGAGTGAGAATGACACCCACTGCCTCCAGTTCAGCTACTTCATGTTCAGCCGGGACGGCCACAGCCCCGGCACCCTCAGCGCCTACGTCCGGGTCACCGGGGGCCTGGTGGGCAGCGCCGTCTGGAACGCGTCCGGCTCACATGGCCGCCAGTGGCACCAGGCAGAGCTGGCGGTCAGCCTGTTCTGGCCCAGCGAGTACCAGGTGAGCCCCAGCAGCCCCCGCCCCCAGCCGGACCCCCCGGCCACGGGTGACCCCCTGTTTGGTGCCGCAGGTGCTCTTCGAGGCGGTGGTTTCCGGCGAGCGCAGGGGGTACCTGGGCCTGGATGACATTTTGCTCCTGAATTATCCGTGCTGTGAGTGCCACGGGATGGGACCTGAGGGGGGATGCAGCGGGGCTGGGCAACGGGGCTTGGAGCTGGTGTCCATTGGGATGGTCCTGGGGGAGCGGAGGGACTGGTGCCAGGGTGCAGCCTGATGGCACCTGGGTGTCCTGACGTTATCTGGGCTGGTGGAGCTCCATCTCCTGGGCACCTCTGAGGCTCCTTTTTGCACCTCCATCCCCATTCCCACCAGCTCCAACATTGCTTTGGTTTTTATAAAACCTTGGAAAAGCACCGACTGAACATGGGGCCTGAGTGTCCCCATCAAGAGGGGCCACCTGGGCTGGTGGGGACCCAAAATCCCAGACTGTCCCAACACATTGGCTTGTGGGGTCACTCCCTTTTTCTTCCAGGCTGGGCAGCAGACCTGCCCCC
The DNA here is from genome assembly GCF_017639235.1 of Corvus kubaryi. NCBI lineage: Eukaryota > Metazoa > Chordata > Aves > Passeriformes > Corvidae > Corvus > Corvus kubaryi. The sequence goes on from NW_024581049.1 coordinate 367,487, forward strand.
TCTGTCAGTCCCATACCCTGCCTCTGGCACCAGCACTTCGGGGAGGGGAGGCTCATCCCTCCCTGGCACCCTGGCTGGTTCTGTGGGGACAGGAGCACATTCCTCATTGAGCTGGGCTCTGAGGGTGGGGATCAGGCCTGTCTAGAGCTCAGCTCAGCTGAGACATCCTGGGTGGGTTTTTTGGGAGTGGGGGGATTTTTGCAGCAGTGCTGCCATGGGTCCCTCAGAGCTCGGGTGCTTCCTCACCTCTCGCTTTGTCCCTCGGCAGCAAAAGCGCCTCATTTCTCCCGCCTGGGCGACGTGGAGGTGAACGCGGGACAAAACGCCACCTTCCAGTGCGTGGCCGCTGGCAAGGCCGCCGAGGCCGAGCGCTTCCTCATGCAGGTGAGGAGTGGCGGTGGTGAAACCACCCCAGGCAAGCCCACACACGGCTTTCCTCTGGGAGAAACTCCTGCTGGACGCGGTGGGAGAAGGGCGATCCCCCTGCTTTTCAGCAGACATCGTGTGGGGCACCCGTGGTGGCTCTGGCGGTGCTGCCGTGCCCCCGTGACGCCGTGTCTCTCCCGTGGGCAGAGGCAGAGCGGCGAGGTGGTCCCTGCTGCCTCGGTGAAGCACATCAGCCACCGGCGCTTCCTGGCCACATTCCAGCTGGACGTGGTGTCCAGGGCGGAGCAGGACCTGTACCGCTGCGTCACCCAGTCCCCCCGTGGCGCCGGCGTCTCCAACTTTGCCGAGCTCATCGTCAAAGGTGGGTGAGCTGCCCTTGCCCACCCTGGGTCGTGGATGGGCCGCTCCCGCTCCCTGTGTGCAGGGAAGGTGGGATGCCCGGCACACTGGGATTGCGGTTTCTCACTGTGGACGAGTTGCTACATGTGGACTGTGCAGCATAAAACCAGAAACTCCCTTTCCTGGTGGCCTTAGATCATTTATTTTTGATTGCAGTAGGTGGGAATTAATTAATTATGGTGAAACTGTGTGGCACCATGCTGGGCTGTGTGACTTACAAAGATAATTAAGGTTTGATCAGATGAAACCCTTTGCAGCTGTTAAAGCCTTACTGTAAGTGATGGAGGGCACAGGCACAGACTGAAGTTTGAAGACTGGGTGGTGCCTTCCTGTACTTGGGTGACTCCCACGTCCTCTGGGTGGAGAATCTGAGTTTGTTCTGTGCTCTGCAGCACAAATCCCAGAATAGTTTGGGCGGGAAGGGATCTTAAAGCTCATCCAGTCCCACCCCCTGCCCTGGGCAGGGACACCTTCCACTATCCCAGAGCCCTCTCCAGACTGGCCTTGGACACTTCCAGGGACGGGGCAGCCACAGCTTCTCTGGGCACCAGAGCCAGGTGCCAGGGCCTCACCACCCTCACAGGGAAAAATCTTTTCCTAATATCCGATCTGAACCTGCTCTCTGTCAGTGTGAAGCCATTCCCCCTTGTCCTGTCACTTCATGCTCTTGTAAAAAGTCCCTCTCTATCTCGTTTGTAGCGCCTTCAGGCCACAATTAGGTCACCCCAAAGGTTCTCTTCTCCAGCCTGAATGTGGTGGGTTGGTGTGGGAAGAGACATTGGAAATGTGTGAGTGCAGCTTGTAAACAATAAAATAAAACCATGCTACCTGTGGTGGTGCCAGCACTGGCCTGGCTCTGGGATGGCACAGCCCCTTCTGCGCTCTCTTCCAGAGCCCCCCACCCCCATCGCTCCCCCCCAGCTGCTCCGGGCCGGCTCCACCTACCTCATCATCCAGCTCAACACCAACTCCATCATCGGCGACGGCCCCATCGTGCGCAAGGAGATCGAGTACCGCATGACCTCGGGGCCCTGGTCGGAGGTCCACGCTGTGAACATGCAGACCTACAAGCTCTGGCACCTGGACCCCGACACGGAGTACGAGATCAGCGTCCTGCTCACCCGGCCCGGGGAGGGGGGCACCGGCAAACCGGGGCCGCCCCTCATCAGCCGCACCAAGTGCGCAGGTGGGTCCCTCGGGAGAGGTTCCCCGGCAGCCCGAGCCCGTCCCCCGTCCTGTGGCGAGGAGTTAGCCCAAGGCATCCGTCTGTGTCTGTGTGTGTATGTCTGTGTGTGTCTCTGTGTCTGTCTGTGTGTGTGCTGTTGGCAGAGGAGTCTGCTTGTTAACTTCTCTCAGTCACGCCAATTAGAGCTGATTAAACTCCCTGCCACTGATGGCACTTGGTCTCTCATCTCGACAGCCTGACTTGGGCTTGGTGACAGCACGAGGGCTCCCGTGGTGCAGGCACCTTTCTCTGGTTATCTGGGGCTGCTCGTGGGGCTGGTACCCGCCTTCACCTCTGCAGCGAAGGATGAGCCCGTGGGGGCTGCTGTCCCTGCAGTGCTGGTGGCTGAGAGATGTCCCCAGTGATGTCCCCAGCCCTGTCTGCAGGGCAGCAGCATCCTGTGCTGGGGCTGGTCCCAGTTCTGTGGTCAGGGTTGCTCTCTGCACTCATCCCTTTGTTCCCTATGCTGAAAAAGGGTTTTCCCTGATAAGATACATAAATCCATGCGATGTTTTGCTTCCTCGCTCACCTGTCCCCATCTCTCATCCCCCACAGAGCCCATGCGGGCCCCCAAAGGCCTGGCCTTCTCTGAAATCCAGTCCAGGCAGCTGACGCTGCAGTGGGAGCCGCTGGGCTACAACCTGACCCGCTGCCACACCTACACCGTGTCCCTGTGCTACCGCTACTTCGTGGGCAGCGGCCACAACCAGACCTTCCAGGAGTGTGTGAAGATGGAGCGCAACACCAGCCGCTACACCATCAAAAACCTGCTGCCCTACAAGAACATCCACGTCAAGCTCATCCTCGCCAACCCCGAGGGGCGCAAGGAGGGCAAGGAGGTGATATTCCAGACAGATGAGGATGGTGAGTCTGCTTGGGGAGGTGCATCATCCCCCAAATTGGAACTCTCTAGCTGGTGAGCTGCTGGGGTGGCATGGATGCATCCCTGGCTCCTGGTCCATGGGCATGAGGGGAATATCTCCTGAGCCAGGGGGGAGGCGAAAAGGATCTTGCAGCCCCAGAGCTGTGCAAGAGAAGGTGAGGGAAAGGGGCAGTGATGGTGTTTGGGGAAGGAAGGTGCCTGTGGGGCTGGGGGGGCTTAGAGACTGGATTGGGATGTCACTGTGGACACACTGCCCTCATCCTCGGCGTGAAGTTTTGCCCATGGCTGGTCCAATGGAGGTGTGAGAGTTGGCTCATAGCCAGCTCCTCACAGCACGAGTCATCCTCACCCGTTATTGGGAACTGCAGCCTGGCAGCCATAATAACAGGAATTAAAGCAATTAATGCTTTGCACTCAGGTAACATCTTCTATCTGCTTGGTTGCCGATGGATTCGGCGCTGCTGCATTTCTGGGGAAGTGCTGCTCACCAGGGCAGGTGCAGCTTGTCTCGGCTTCCCTGGTGCTCTGCCCTGGGGGAGTTTGCTCTCAGGCGGGTTCGGGTTTGTGCAGAGAGCTCTGCAGTGATAAGGCCCTGGTTTTTGGCAGCAGCTTTGCTCCTGTTTTCCCCCTGTTCCGGCTGTGCCCTGCTCTGGGTTCCCTGTCCCCCAAGCAGGAGGACATCCTCGCTGGAGGCTCCAGCATTGCTCCAGGACTTCTTGGTTTTGGAATCTCTTGCTCTGGCCCAGCTGTTCCCTGAGGATCTGCTCAAGCTGAGGCTGCTGGGCAGGTCTGCCAGGTCCAGCCTCGCCCTGGCTGCAGCTGTCCATCAGCAGTGCCTGGGTCACTCTGGCTCTGGAGATCCAGTGGAAATGGCAGGAGCTACAGGACAGAGCTGGCTCCATGTGTCCACTGCCACCATCAGTGACAGGCCACAGCCAGGGCTGGCCTGTCCCTCTGCTGAATGCTGGGGGCTGAGTGTGGCCAGAGCATCCCTGGCTCTCACAGACTCATCTGTTAAGCAAGAACGGAATTAATCTCCAGAGCACTTTTTAGCAACAAGAATCAGCAATTAAAGTGGAGGAACTGGTAATTGCAAAGGATTGAGCTGGCTCCAGAGCCCTGGAGGACCCTGAGGAGAAGCCTGCCCTGGAATTCCCCTGCACATGCTCGCTCCTCTTTCCCAGGCCAGAAAGCAAAACCTGAAGAGCTGGAGCAGAGCTGGAAGTGTCTTCAGGTCCTTTTTCACCTTCAAAGCCTAAATCCAGCACCTTCCTCTGCACCCCAGCACTTTCCATATCCCCAACCCTGAGCCTGCCCTGGGGGCACCCAGCTCCACCCTGCCGGTGGTTTATTTTCCAGCTGTAATTGCTCCAGTTGTTCTCACTGAGCTCTGACTGCTCCAGCTGTTTGCTTATGGAATATTAATACAGGAGCTCCAGATGTCTTTTTGCTGTACTCTAATCACTCCAGCTGCTTTTCCCTGTGCCTCAATTAACTGGGGCTGGTGGCTTCCCCCTTGGATTGAACTTGAGGCTGTGAATACTTTCAGTCTCACGGAGATGGATCTATGGATATCCCCATGGATATATGGCAGATACTCCTCACATGTCTGGCCCAGCATCTCCCTGCCTGCCTGGGAGGATGATGAGGATTTGAGCTCCTAGAACTGGGGATGAGCAGCTGCCTGTGCAAGTAAACCAACGTGCTGAAGGCTCAGTAATTGTGGTTTGTTTTGGCATGAGACCAGTTTTGGCAGCAGCATCCCCTGGGGCTGCTCCTGGTGGGCTGCGAAGATGCACCTCCCCATCCTGAGTGGGAAACCCTGGTTCTGGGCTGGAAAATCCAAGTAACTGGGCCAAACCAAGGCTGTTGTTCCCAGCATCCCTCCTGGACCCCGGGCAAAGCTGTGCTGGGCATGTGGGCACTGCGGGAAGTGGCCGCATCCATGGGTTGTCCAGCTGGTGTTTCGGTGCCCCCTATGGATCCAGGTGATCCACAGCTGGAGACTGTTCTGAGTGTGCATGAGACGATGAACCTCAGTCCGGGGGACCTGTGCAAACATCCCTGCAGTGTGTTGGTGCTGCAGGGAGCCCGTTCTCCCCGTGCAGGCAGGTGCATGCGATGCAAGCCAGGATAAATATATAGAGTTCCATAAATAAATATATGCGTGCAAGCATGGATAGCAGAGGGGTGTTTGCACACCTGGGAGCTGTTGTGGGCATCCACTGCCTCTCTCAGCCTAGCATGAGAGCATGACACCTGTACTTATACGCATGAAAATATAGGCTGTATATTTTATAATATCGAGATAATACATAAATTATCCTATAGACAATAATGACGATACAACGTATAATAACAGAAAATAAGATGTAATTGTCTATGTAACACAGGCTATATATAACAATAGAAAATAACATGTAATTATATATACTGTAGGTTCTGTGTATTAAAAACCCAATCTCTGTAGGTATGCACTTTCCTGCCCTACAGGTTTCCGTAATTCTCCCCGAATTTAATAAGCGCCCGTGTACTCGTGTAGGACACAGTGCCTCTGATTAAATTAACTTGTAAATCAGGTGGAAACAGCGCAATTGCACGGCGGGAAGCACGGGAGGTGATCCCTCTCTCCCAGCCCCATAATTACACCCGAACAAAAGCTGCAGAAAAAGCCAAGCAGAGGGAAGAGCTGCTGTCCCCCTGCAACGTTTGGGAGTGGGGGATGCTGCCGGTGCCTTCCCGAGCCATCGCCTCCCCTTGCTGACCGCCTCGGGTGGAGAAATCCATCATAAAGGAGCGGATATTGATCCCAGTGCCGCTGATCGCTGTCAGTGATTACAGTTATTATTGTGCTGGTGTTAATTAGAGGGGAGGCTGGGGCAGGCTGTGCCTGTCTGCACGTGAGGATGTTGCTGCTCGCTGGCAGTGTCTCCACAGGATGCTGATGGCTCCAGGGGAATTTGGGTTGCGGGGGAAAAGGGAATTTATTTATTTTCCTCACGCTGGAAAGCTCGAGCTGTGCTGCGGCCGGTGCCTGGGCCGAGGTGCTGTAAGTGGTACCTGTGGGGTTTGTGCTGGTGTGGAGACCTCCCTCTCCCATGGCAAAGCGTCACCAGCAGGTCCAGAAGCATCAATGCCTTGGGCATCTCCCTGCAGAGCCACCAGCCCTGTCTGGTGGCACATGCTGGAGATGGGTGACATGGCAAAGGGAATGTGGTGGCTCGGTCACAGGGCACAACTGCCACAGCCACCCAGAGGGGTTTCCAGGAGGATTTCTCCTTCCAGACCGGTTTCCTGCTGCATCCAAGCATGTCCCCTTTCCTTCCCCAGTGCCTGGCGGCATCGCCTCCGAGTCCCTCACCTTCACCCCGCTGGAGGACATGATATTCCTGAAGTGGGAGGAGCCGGTGGAGCCCAATGGCCTCATCACACAGTACGAGGTACGTCCTGGCCAGTGTGGCACCTGGGGGACACGAGGACATGGGAAGGGCCCACTGAGGGGTGTTGGAGGGGTCTGGGACAACCTCCGCTGTCGGCCATGGGGATTAGAGGCGGCTGCTGCTGCCCCCGAGCCCTTTGGCTTTTCCAGTGAACCTCTGCTTTTGTTTCACCGCGAAAATCCCTGTCTGCCTCCAGGCTGCCCTGTGACCATCCCCTCCCCTGAATTTGTCACTTTAATCCCTTCTCCACCCGAATCTGGGCTCTGTCCCCTCTGCCCCGGCCACGGGTGATGCTGTGCCCTGTCCCTGCAGATCAGCTACCAGAGCATCGAGTCCTCGGACCCTGCGGTGAACGTGCCGGGCCCGCGGCGCACAGTGTCCAAGCTGCGCAACGAGACCTACCACGTGTTCTCCAACCTCCACCCCGGCACCACCTACCTGTTCTCGGTGCGGGCCCGCACCGGCAAGGGCTTCGGCCAGACGGCGCTCACCGAGATCACCACCAACATCTCCGGTAGGTTCCCCCACTGCATTCCTGCTGCTGGGGCTTCTCCTCCACTCAGGAATCCTATGGAGCCTCTGGCTCACTCCCGTGGTTTTGGTGGCTGGGAGGGTTTTGGTGGCTGGATGCTGCCACAGAAGGATGCTCTCGGTGGTGGCAGTTGGGCTGTGAGCCCCCGGGCAGTCCCCAGACCAGTGGGTCCCTGTCTGGGGAGTCCAGCCAGCCCAGTGCTGGTAGCTGGTGCTGTCTGAGCTCTCAGTGTACAAGTGAGGGATTAATTGGGCTTTGTTAATGAGCCGTGCAGCACTCGGGGCTCTTTGCTCATGTCCCAGCATCACATTAACTGCAGCAGCTGGGCTGAGCTGAGCGTGAACGGGGGCGCTGGAACACAGCGGCTCCAGCTGCACCCCAGCGACTGCCAGCGATGGTTTGGGGACCACAGGGCTATGCCAGGCATGAGGGGGGTTCCCCACCTTGGTCTGGGGGTGCTGCTGGGCTGGCTCAGGTGTGTTTCTGCCCTGGGGCGGGGGAAGCTCACAGTGTGCCAGTGATTCTGAGTGGTGCCATCCTTGGGCACATCTCAGCACTGGAGCATTCGGGTCCTGCTGAGGTTGGATCCCTCTCTCGTTTCCTCCCCTCTGCCAGACTGGTGTTGGTAACCTCCCTTGGGCACACCAGGGGTCCACCCCCAACTCTTGTTCAAGACCTGGAGGGGTTTCCTTTATTTGCAATAATTTGTGTTGCACCACTGGGTGATGCCTTGCCCCGGGCTAAGCTGCTTGTGCCTCAGTTTCCCCCCTGAGCCGGGGGAGCCCCAGGACTCATCCCTGCTCCCCTTGCAGCTCCCACCTTCGACTACGGGGACATGCCATCGCCGCTGAGCGAGTCAGAGAGCACCATCACGGTGCTGCTGCGGCCGGCGCAGGGCAGAGGGGCTCCCATCAGGTAGGTTGGGGCTGCAGGAGGGCGAGGCCCCAAAACAGGGTGAGCACAGTGGGGTCCAAGGAAGGGCAGGACCGTTCTTCCTGAAGCTAACCCGTGCCTGGCCCTCGGCAGCACCTACCAGGTGATCGTGGAGGAGGAGCGGCCCAAGAAGCTGAAGCGGGAGCTGGGGGGGCAGGAGTGCTTCCCAGTGCCGCTCACCTTCGACGACGCCGTGTCCCGCGGCTCCGTGCACTACTTCGGGGCCGAGCTGCCTGCCAGCAGCCTCACCGAGGCCAAGCCCTTCACCGTGGGGGACAACCAGACCTACAGCGGCTACTGGAACCCGCCCCTGGAGCCCAAGAAGGCCTATCTCATCTACTTCCAGGCCATGAGCAACCTCAAAGGGGTGAGTAGCCCTGGCACCCCGCTCCAGCCAGGGGCTGAACCAGGTAAAGGCAGGCTGGAGTCTGGGGGCTGGTAAAACTGGGACTGCTTTTAGATCCCTCTCCCTTGGGTCACAATCTGGGTCCACCCCCGGTGTCCTGCCAGGGGGCAGTTGGTGCTCCAGGCCACCCCTATGGCATGTTGAGATCATGGGTGGGGGTCCTGTCCCCATCTCGGTGCCGATGCTGGGGGTGGAGCAGCCCAATTTCCCCCACCCACAGCAGAACCAGCCAGGACCCCAAGAAGCACCAGTGCAGGGGAAGACCCCATTCCTGGGTCTGCTCCTGGGTTGGAGAAGGACGGTTTGGGCAGCCAGAGCTGTGTGTCACAGCTGGGACCCACTGCTGCAGGATGGCCAGTCCCAGCTCCAGGGAACTCCTGGGAGCTCCTGGCTGCCCTGCCCTCCCTGCTGCTGCCGGTTCCCTCTGCGGAGCTGCACCCCTTGCACTGATTCCTCCGAGTCACCGGCAGGACCCCCGGCAGGACCCTTCTCCGCATCACCGGCTCCGGCAGCTCCTGTCCCACCCGCGGGAGCATCCTCGTCCTGCGCACCTCGGTCCTGCTGGAAAGGCGCCGGTTATGGAGTCCCCTCCTCTGCTCCGGGGTCGTTCACACCTCGCTGCGCTGTAATTAGAGCCGGGAGCGACAGGGAGGATCCCGGCTCTGGCTCGCTTGGCACCGCTGGATAGTAACTGGTGGCTGATGCTGTGTTACAACGTTCCTGCTGGGAGGCAATGGATTTGTCCCAGCTGCCGTCAGATGTTGGAAAAACGCTGGATCATAGCTGGGGTTTTTCACGGTTTTTGTGCGAGATGAAGCAGGAGAAGGAAAAGCTGGAAACCCCAGTGAGAGCAGTGCTGGAGCTGGCCCTGCCCTGGGCACGTGGCATGGGCAGGTCTTGGGCCGGGGGTGGATGGAGCAGTATTGGTGCCTGGTGTCCTGAGAGACTGGAGGATGCTCGGAGAAGGCAATCCTGCCAAAATGGTGCTTTTTATTTTGCAACAGAAGTCGGATGCATGGAAAAATGGAATATTTTAGCTGAACCCATCCCTAAATTGCAAATGTTAAAACTGTTGGAGACTTGAGCTGGAACCTCATGGCAACCTCAGCAGGTGCAGAGTACCAGGACTTGGGCTTGAAACCTTGACTGATGGAAGAAAGCCCATGAAGCTCTGCATGACAACCTGGGAATGTTTCAGCTGTAGCTGGTGACAGTCGGTGACATGTGGCTTGGCTGCGCCTGCTGAGTCCTCCCACGCTCTTGAGCTTTGCTGTCCCCTCTGTGCCAGGAGCAGTGGCTTCAGCTAAACCTGGGAATTCTGGGGACAGATCATTCTGCAGCATCTCTTGGGATGTGTGTCCCCAGGAGCTCCGTAGGTGCTGCAGCACAAATCCCCCACAGACTCCCTCGGTTTGGGGGCTGAAGCACCAAGGGGCCAGCCCCGTGCCCACCCAGCCTCGCTCGGGGCGGGAGTGGGGAGCGGAGCCGTGGGATGCTCATCCAGCACTGACCCCCCCTTTTACCTCCGTAGGAAACTCGGCTGAACTGTGTCCGGATCGCTCGCAAAGGTGAGCCCTCCCTTTCCCCTGATCCCACTGTGGCTGCAGCTCCGGCCCTGCGGCTGCTCCGGGGTTGGGGCTGTGCCAGCGGGTTGGGACCAGCGCTGGTGGTGGTTGGGCTGCATGTGATGGGTTATTCCAGCCCCAACCCTGACTCCTTTGCTTCCCACTCTCTTTGTGTCTGGGGTTTTTCCCTTGGTTCAATTTTCCTTCTCAGTGCTGTTACCGTGGTGGGGGTGGCGGGCTGGAGCGGTGGTGCTGGACGCTGAATCCAGGGATGGATGATCTGACGTGGGGTGTGATGAAAGGGGCACGAAGGGGCTGTCTCACCCCATTGGGACTGAGAGAGAGACTTGTCCACGGTCGTAGTGTGGCACTGCAGAGCCCTGTCATGTCTTGGTGGAATATCATGTGTTCATGGAGCAATGAGCATCCCATGGGATGAATCCCAGGGTTTTCATGTCTGATGCCAACCCCCCTGGAGCTGAGTGCTGACCCCTCCTGCCTGTCCTTGTCCCCTGGCAGCTGCCTGCAAAGAGAGCAAGCGTCCCCTGGAGGTGTCCCAGCACTCGGAGGAGATGGGCCTGATCCTGGGGATCTGTGCCGGGGGACTCATCGTCCTGATCATCCTGCTGGGAGCCATCATCGTCGCCATTCGGAAAGGGTGAGGAGACCTGGGCTGGTGGCTGGCACTTCATCCATCCTTCCTTCCCAGCTCAACCCTTCTCCACCACCCCAGCACTACCTGGGGGTTACTGGTGGGGATTCTGCTGCACTGGGCAGGCTCCAGACCCTCCCTCAAGCTATGTCTCTGTGTGCCTTTGCATCCCACTGGACACCGACCCCCGCACTCTGTGGCACCAGGCGTGGCAGGGGACACTGGGGACCGAGCAGCAAAGTCCTCAGGATGTCCCTTCCCCCTCTGCAGCTTTGTTGGCGCTGTCCCTCTCCCCCATATTTTTCCATCTTTTGCCTCTTTTCCTGCTGCTTCTTGGCTTTGTGCTGCGCTGGTGATCCTGCATGGATGGAAACGCTTCTGGCCGTGCCCGAGCCCTGCGCCACTGCTGAGCCCAGCTGTCCCTGTCCCACCAGCTCTCCCCTGCCAACAGCAGCCAGGGGACCCTGGGGTGTGGAGCCCTGCACCCCCAGCCCAAAATGACAAAAATCAGTTTAATCTGTGCTGAGATGTTGCCTCTGGGCCTCCCTGTTGCCTTGGCCAGGCCAGCGTGAGCACATCCAGCATGGATGTGGTCGTGGCCATGGAGGTGGGCTTGCACTGGGGGAGCTCCTGGGGTGGGAGGGAGGAGGGCGAGGGCTTTTCGGGACATTCATCCCCAGGAGTGCCGGGGATGCGGCCACTGCTTTTCACGTGGATGCAACGCCCTGGAAAAGTGGCTGCTTCCGTGCGGGGCTCGAGGCAGCGCCGGGCCGGGGGGGCTCTCAGAGCTGGGATAAAGGGCAGCAATTAAACACGGGGCTTGGGAAGATGGAGCAAAGTACATGAACAGCCAGAGGGAGAGAAAAACAGCAGGGCACAGCCTCGGCACCCGTAAATCTGCAGCTCTTTATGGCTCCGTGCGCTCTGGAAGGATCCTTGCGGATTTATGCTGCTGGAAGAGCGGGGCTGTTGCATCCCTGCACACTTTGGGGTGCAGGGCTGGCTCATGGCTCCATTGGATCCTTCCCTGATGGGGCAAATGCCAGCAGTGCTGATGTGTTTTGGGGAGTGATGCTGTGGGTGGGAAGCTGTGTGTGGCTGCTGCATTCCCACTGCTGGTGCTGCGGGACAGGAGGAGGAGCAGCTCTGCTTCAGCATCCCAGGATGAACCTGTTGAAGGACAAATCAGAGCCACAAATTAGATCTGGTGCTGAGAGCCCTGAATTTGGGGCTGTTGGGAAGCTGGGATGAGCTCGTAAATCTTCTCCAGAGTGTTTTGCCGTTGGAGAAACATTGGTGTGGTGGAATGGAAATGCAGCCTTGGAATATGTTTGTCTCTAGTAAATGGTGCACTGGGAATGTGACATCCTGACCCCATCATCCCCTCTGGGCCCCTAGCCAGCAGCCTGGGGGAAATCCCTACATTTTGGACATCTTTGTTGTTCACTCTTAAAAATTATGGAATAACCCCTTGGACGAGGGTGCTGTGGTCACTCTGAGAGCTGGTGCTTGTGCTCTCCTGCTGGGATGCCGGCTCCTGCCTGGAGTAAATAACCTGTGGGTGCCAAAGGGGAGCCGGATTCCTTCATGGTGCATTGAATTTTCTGGCAGCTGACTTGCCCCGTAACCTCCCTTCCCTGTGCTGGAGAAAAGCTGCTTATGCAATTTCTGCTGTTCTCTTTGTTTGCACGCTTGCCAGGAGGAACTACTATTCCTACTCCTATTACCCGTAAGTGTCATTCTCCTCCTGCTTTACCCTCCTCCCGGCTGCCCCCCTCACCCTGCTGCTCCAACAAGTCCTTTTCCTCTGCCAAGTGCATTTTAAGGGTCTCTTTGGATCAGGGAAAATAATGCTGCTGAGCTTGTTAGAGACTGAAGGCAGCATAAAGGGGAAGGGTCAGCGATTCTGAGTTGAATTCTGGATTTTAGCGGTGCCTTACAGTGTTCCAGCCCCACCACGATGCCGACACAGGCTCAGATCTCCTGTTCATCCTTCTGGTTTAATCGCTGCTCTGGCTTCAGAGCCTGATGCTGCCTCTCAAAAACATCCATTCAAGTTTCTTTGCTGAAATGACTTGAATTTGGGGTGTGAGGTTCTGTCCCAGTGAGATCTGCTGGGATTTCCCAGCACCTTCGTTAGGTGCCTAAAGGGACCCTGCATGGGAGGCAGAAGCCTCTGCAGCAAGTGCTGAGCACAAGTGCAGTCAGGGGGTCCAGCCCATCCCTTGGGATGGATTTGGCCCCTGACACGGCTTTAAAATCACAGAATGGTTTGTGTTGGAAGGGACCTTAAAACTCACCTCATTCCAACCCCTGCCACGGGCAAGGACGCCTTCCCCTAGACCAGGGGGTTGTGCCTGGAGAAACAGGGCTGGGGAGGGCTGGGGCAGATCCATGTGATGGGAGATGGCTGGAGAGAGCCTCTGGTTGCACAAGGAGCACTCCTGGCTGTCCAAGGGCAGGGGACAGGAGTGGACGTTGAGGTGAGCAGCTGGAGTTGCTGCAGCCAGCGAGGGATGCTGCACATGGGGCTGCGCCCGGCTTGGGACAGCAGAGCACCAAAGTGTGATGACCATGCTGCTGGGAATAATCCATCCTGCTCCCTGGAATAATCCAGGCCCAGGAGCTTTCAGGGGATCTGAGAGCACCTGATGGTGAGCCCTGCTCACTTCTGCTCCTCCCTGCTGCAGGAAACCCATGAACATGACCAAAGCCACCATAAACTACCGGCACGAGAAGACGCAAATGATGAGCGCCATCGACAGGAGCTTCACTGACCAGAGCACCCTGCAGGAGGACGAGCGCCTGGGGCTGTCCTTCATGGACACGCACGGCTACGGAAACAGAGGTGAGGAATGGGGACCCCAGCATCCCCCTGCTTCCTTCCAGCCATAGCAAGGAGGCCCAATAAGCCCAAAATATCACAGAAACAGCCTGCCTCAGCTCCAGGAGTGTTTGGACAACGCTGTCAGGCACAGGGTGGGGTTGTTGGGGTGTCTGTGCACGGCCAGGGGTTGGACTGGATGATCCCTGTGGGTCCCTTCCGACTCAGGATATTCTCTGATTCTCTAAATACTGAAGGCTTGGTGTTACGTCTGTTTTAGACTGATGTGTGTGGCATAGCAGGCTCTTCCCTGCCCTGTGTAAATCTCCAAGGGCAGGGATCTCCTCGATGTTGGAGCTTTTGCCACCATCCAGGCTGTGCTGAAGGGAAAGCTCTCGTGGGGAGCTGGGTCTCTATCTTCTCGTGGAGATCTGAGCTTGGGCTGGGCAGTTTGAGGCCATTTGTGGGCTCAGGATCCGGCCGCAGCCCCCCGGAACTGGGTGAGTCCCAGCTCTTGGTTTACGCTGAGGTTGGAAGCTTCCCCCAGCCTTCCCCACGCAGCCTGGGCTTCGAAGGGTTAAAGAGCCCTCGCGCTCACATCAGAGGGAGACTGATAACTTCACACCCACCGGAGGATGTGTCTCCGTGCTGATTTAGTTGTAAAATAACTCGCTGGATGCCCCAGTTTCAGCCATATGCTAATAACATCTGTTACAGTAACTGCAAGATGCTGCCTGCGCGCGGCTCTTCCGCGCCGGCTGCCGGATCCGCACGCTTCCCGCCGTTGTCTCACGGATCATAAAAGCCCAGAGGGCAAACTCTTCCTCCTCTTAATACACAGAGCTAGGTTAGGTGTATTTTTTCTTTGGTCGCTGTCCTTAGAGGCTGGTGGGGCTGAGTTGGGGAGCTCGGGCTGCTTGCCATGGCTGGGAGAGTCTCCAGTGCCTGTAAACATCCTTAATTAACGAAGGGAAATTAATGGCTTGGTGACTGGTTGGTGGCTGTTCCCCCTGTGTTTCAGTTTCTGTGCATTTAAAAGAAGGTCACTAATCCTTATGGAAACCCAACTGGTTCCTCAGTGTGTGGCTGTGGCAGCACCTTGCAAATGCCAGCAATTAAGTAATTTCTCATTAATCCCAGCGGCTGATGAGCCCATTGGGCAGGTCACGGGGTGCAGAGGGACCCTCCTGTGTTGTCCTGTTGGTTCCCACTGCCAGGGTGCAGTGTTAGATGGGATCTTGGGAAGGAATTGTTCCCTGTGAGGGTGGGCAGGCCCTGGCACAGGGTGCCCAGAGCAGCTGGGGCTGCCCCTGGATCCCTGGCAGTGCCCAAGGCCAGGCTGGACATTGGGGCTGGGAGCAGCCTGGCACAGTGGGAGGTGTCCCTGCCATGGCAGGGGTGGCACTGGATGGGATTTAAGGTCCCTTCCAACCCAAACCTGGTGGTCCCTGCCTGCCCCTCTCCCGGGAGCAGCGCAGAGCATCAGGTTTTGTGCAAACCTAGATTTTGGGATCTGGTGTGGGAGCTTTCCCTGAGAAACACAGGTGAGGTCTCAGCCTGGCTCTGCTGGTAATGACACAGCAACGACACAAACCAGGTAAATACTGCACAGACTCCCCATCAAACAGCAGCAAGCTCCATTTGTGGAATCCATTGCTGGTTTCTAGCAGTGAGGAAAATGAACTGTTAAGCTGTGCTGGAGACTTTGGCAAGGTGATTTTTCAACTCAGGATCTTGTGTGGATATTTGGGCATGGACCTCTTGCTTGTCTGCATGGGAGCTCATTGTTCCTGCTGATGGGAAATGAGGTTATTACCCCGTTATGGCCTTGCCCGCTGATTTCTAATAGATCTGCTGGGCTCCTAAAAGGCTATGCTGGGCATTTTTGGCTCTGTGGTGCAGGAAGAGCTGCAGAGAGCACGAGAGGATAGGAGTGCGATTGTGGGCTGGACCCCCTGGTGGTCCCCAGAGAGGGGCTCCAGCACCAGCATCTCCCGGGGAGTTTTCCCTCAGCCCTCCGTGGGTGCCAGGGGGTGATGGGGATGCAGCCCAAGGTTTTGCTGCCCTGATGGCCTCTGGTTGTCCCTCCTTGTGCAGGTGACCAGCGCAGCAGTGTGGTCAATGAGTCCAGCAGCCTCCTGGGGGGCTCCCCCCGGCGCCAGTGCGGCCGCAAGGGCTCCCCGTACCACACGGGGCAGCTGCACCCGGCCGTGCGCGTGGCCGACCTCCTGCAGCACATCAACCAGATGAAGACAGCGGAGGGCTATGGCTTCAAGCAGGAGTATGAGGTGGGGACAGCTTGTGCCAGGGTCTCGGGGGGAGTGGGTGGGGGGATGGGTGGGGGAGACATGAACTGGATCTGTGAGCAAGGAGAGGATGCTCCAGGTCTGGAGCTCTGGGTGGGAGCTGGAGCTCACAGCTCTGGGCTGGCATTGTCAGTGTGGGGGTGTCCCTGAGTCAATGGCTGGTGCTGGCAGCTTTGGGTTATTTGTCAGCTTGAGCAGGTCCCTGGGATGAGCCAAATCAGCCCTGCCAACCCTGTCCGCAGTGCGTCATCCCAGCTCTCCTGCAAGGCCAGGGCTGCTTCTTCCTGTCCCTTTCCCTGGGCATCACTGTGTCACCTTCTGCTCTCCAGCACACTTGGCCTGTGATAAGCATGGCTGTAGCCTAAGGACAAACAAATCCTCTGCAGTCTGGCAGCTCCAAGACATGAAGACCCTGGGGTGGGTGATGCCAGGGCAGGAATTTCTCTCCCAAAAGTTGCTGGCTGCATCATGTCCATCCCAGCTGGCCAGGTTGGAGCACTCGTACCAGAGCAGGGTATTTCACAAGCCTCTGCCTCAGCACAGCCAGCAGGGTCATTTCCCGACTCCTTGGTGTCCCACAGGTCTGGAGACTGAAATTTCCCAGTGAAATTGCTGTTTAATGCTTAGCTGTTTCAGGAACAGGAGCTCTCCCCCCCTTTCACGCATTGGACAAACCAGGGCTTGCGATAATCATTAGTGCTCCTTGAAAAGCTGCTGTATGTTCTTGGAACTAGTCATTTGAAAGCACTCAGATATTATGGGAGGGGAGAAAACATGTAATTTCCTTCCACTTTCCCCCTCTTATGCCAATCTATGAATGTCACTGTTATTACACACAAACCTGTTCTGTGCTAGGGAGAGAAAGGGGCTGAGGAGGTTTAGGAAAAAAAAAACACAACCAGCCCTGGAGAAAAAAAAACAGGCAGTCTGTAATTTGCTGGAAAATTGAGCATTTTGTGGATGCAACAGGAGTGTGTAGCTGGCAGAGTGTGCTGTGGTGGTGGAGCTGGGGCTGCAGGAGACAGGTGTTGGGGTGGAGGGACCACCCTGTCTGCCCTGTTGCCCAGGGAGCTTTTGGGGCCGGGGGGACCCCACAGTCCTGCCCTCGGCTTGGGATGTCCATCCTTTCCTTGCAGAGTTTCTTTGAAGGCTGGGATGCTTCGAAGAAGAAAGACAAGACCAAAGGGAGGCAGGATCACATGTCCACATGTGAGTGCCTTTAGCAAAGGCTTAGACCCCAAAAAGCTTCAGAAACCCGAGTTCTGCAGGTTCCTGGGGCAGAGTGATGGCCCAGAGTGCCCTGGTGGGTGATCAGCCCTGGCACTGATGGTCCCTTGTCCCCTTTCCCCAGATGACCGTCACCGCGTGAAGCTGCACCCGCTGCTGGGTGACCCCAACTCCGACTACATCAACGCCAACTACATCGACGTAAGTGGGGACAGGGCCCGTGTCCTTGTGGTCTGGGCTGGAACAGGAGCTTTCTGTGGATCCTGTGGACTCTCAGGGTCTGTCCAGCAGCATTTGGAGGAGTCTGGACAGCCCAGGGTGGGCTGGTCAGTGCATCCCTGGAACTCATCATGAAGGACCTGCCCGATTTATTGGTGTTCAACAGCAGTTTCTGCTCATCACATCTCTCCCTCCTCTGCTCTGCTCTGCTCTGCTCTGTCCCTCCTTTCTCATTCCCTCTCTGCTTTTCCATCCCCTCACCTGCTCACGTGGCTGTGGATCTCCCTCTCCCTGGGTGGAGAATGCAGAGGTTAAGAGGACCAAGGGACCACCTGGGGCTCACAGCGGGCTACCCCTGGATCCTGCTGGTGTGTGTGAATCTGGTGATGTCCCCTGTCACCTCCAGCATCGCTGACACCAGGGCAGGTGCAGGAAGGCTCCAGCATCTCATAGAAGCAGCAGCAAATCCCACTCTTCTCTCCTGCCCTGAGGGTGTTGTCTGTCAGTGGTGGCCTGATCCCAGTGCCCGAGCAGTGTCCCTCTGCCTGTCCCTGTCCCCTGTGTCCTTTCTGCCCTGTCTCTCCCTGGCCCGCTCTGGGGCAGTGCTCTAACCCTTCTCTGCTCTGTGCCTCACTAATGTCTCTAATCTTTTTCTCTCAAACCTGTGTCCCAACGGGATCATTAAGATTCGGATTAACCGAGAAGTAAGTAACTGTTCCCTCTCTCCTCCCTTCTCTGCTCCCATCTCCTGCCAGGCCTCGCCCTGGGCAGCGTGGCCTAAACACCATCAGGGAGAGGCAGGCTGGGAAAACGTGTCCATAAACTGGGAATGGTCCAGGGAATGGGAAAGCAGGGTCTGTGTGGCACTGGGGCATGGAAAGCAGGGCCCGTGTGCTCAGAGAAGGGGTTGAATTCGACCCCCAAAAATCGCACGGGGGATGGAGAAGCCACTGTCACCTCCATGTGTGTGGTGTGGTTTAACTTTGCTGGACCCTTGGCCACGGTGTGGACACTGTTCACAGTCCCTCTGGCAGTGGCCTGGCTGGAATGTGCTCTTGGAGCTGGGGTGTCCTTGTTCAGGGTTGAGCAGTGGGGATGAAGGAGGGGAGCGGGGCTGTCTCAGCACCAGGGGGCTGCTGTGGGGTGGGGGGTCAGCAACGGGGCTCTCCTGCAGCAGGAGCTGGAGTGGAGCCCGTGGATCCCTCAAGGCACTGATAAAGGATCCTGGTGCAGACCAGGGATGAGCGTTGGGCATTACCTGAGCCTCTTGTGGGATGCAGGAGATGAACCCTGCCAGGACAGGGTACACTGAGTGTGGGGTGGCTGCTGAACCTTCTCCTCCTCCTGCGGTGGTCCTGCAGGATCTGGCCCAGTGGCTGTGGGGAATTTCTACCAGTTGGGTGACTGGGAAGTATCTGATGGGTCTGTGCCCCAGCTCTCGGGTGTCTCAGTGTCCCCCAGCTTGGGACTGATGTCTCTGCTTCCCTTGCAGGGCTACCACAGGTCCAACCACTTCATCGCCACACAAGGTGAGCCACGCCCTGCCCTCTCAGCCAGTGCTTCCTCAGCTCCTGATGTAGCAGCCAGGTTTTGCTCCTGGTGGGGTTAAACCTTGCAGGAGCAGGAAAGGAAGGGAGGGGGCCAATGCGGAGCAGCTCCCACCCCTCCTGCCTCCCCTTGGCACTGCGCAACCCTGGGGAAAAGGGCTCTGAGGTGCTGTGGGGCTGTTTGTGCTGCACGGGCAGGAGGGGGGACGTGGTGGCATTGGGGCACTGCCAGGGCTGGGTTCTGCTGGTGGTGCCCATCCATCCATGGGGGCTTCTCCTGTGTCCCATAGGGCCCAAGCAGGAGATGGTGTATGACTTCTGGCGCATGGTGTGGCAGGAGCACTGTTCCAGCATTGTGATGATCACCAAGCTGGTGGAGGTGGGCCGGGTAAGGATCCCGTCCCGTCCCATCCCTCCGGGCTCCAGCTCTGCTGGAAGCCGCCTCCACAGAGCCAAACCCCATCCTGTCCTCTCCTTGCAGGTGAAATGCTCCAAATACTGGCCTGATGACTCTGAGATGTACGGGGACATCAAGATCACGCTGGTGGAATCGGAGACGTTGGCTGAGTACGCTGTGCGCACCTTCGCCCTCGAGAGGGTACGGCCCTGCCCCTGCCCCTGCCCGACCCCCGCTCAGCCCCCTCTCACCCTCCACAGCTTGGCACTTACCAGTACCCTGTTTATTTAACCCAGTATGGGGTCACCAGGGGCTCCTTCCTTTGCCTTTTCCCTGGCTCTGTGCCCTGTGCCGGGCGAGTGGCTCAGCCCTGTGCTGGTTTGGACAGAGAGTGAGTGTTCAATTTTTGTGTGAGTGGGGTGAGATGAAGGACGCTTCCCTCTCCTCTGGGCTGGAGGTGATGCAGCCATCACTCTGCAGCGTGGGAACTGGAGATGGAGCCAGTGCAATTTACACTTGATCTACAGGAATGTCATGTTACTGTCTGGTGATAGGGCAAGGAGACTGAGGCTGCTGCCACCTCCTTTTTCTCCTTGGTGTTTTTTAACCCTCTTGCAGCCAAGAGGAGGGAGCTGCAGGGCTGCCCAAGTGCTGTGTGGTCCATCTGCTTGGATGCTGAACTGGCAAAATCATGGATTCCCCAGAAAATAGGTGTTTGAGTGACTTTGCCCTCTCACCCTTCCCTTGCAGCGGGGTTACTTGGCCCGGCATGAGGTGAAGCAGTTCCACTTCATGTCGTGGCCCGAGCATGGTGTCCCCTACCACGCCACGGGGCTGCTGGCCTTCATCCGCAGGGTGAAGGCGTCCACGCCGCCAGACGCCGGCCCCATCGTCATCCACTGCAGGTACAGGTGGGGCTCATGGAATGGGTGGGGCTTGAGGGACCTTAAAGCTCATCCCCAGAGCAGGGACACCTTCCCCTAGTCCAAATTCCTCCAATCCCTGTCCAGCCTGGCCTTGATGTCCCTCTGCGATGGCATCTCTCTGTGAAATGCCACCACTGGGCTGATGGCAGCAGGGATGGGGGGCTGTGGCTGGTCCAGGGGGACAAGCAGGGAGCAGCACTGTGTTGGGGCTGCCCCAGCCTGTGACTGGTGACACAGCTCTGTCCCAGTGGACCGGGTGAAATGGCAGTGGGCAGTTTGACCCCTGCTGATGGTCAGGACGTGGGGTCTGGCTGAAGGGAGAGGCAGGGGGGCAGCAGGACAGCCCCGTTCCCAGGGTTATCCACAGGGCTGTCCCTGGGGGGCTCGGCCACGGGGACACCGGAGCTGGGAGGACACCAGTGACACATCTGAGCAGCTTTGGTGCTCTCCGTGCCCTGAGCAGGCCTTCCCACATGATGTGCTAATGGCTCTTCCTCCACTGGGCAAACCAGGAGGAGCTGATGAGTGGGAGGGATTTTTTTATTTTTTATTTGATTTCTCTCTGTCAGCCGCTTCATCAGCGTTCATTCACCAGCCAGGGTGATTAGTGCCCGTAGCCTGTAATCACTGATAATCACGATGAGTGATTCATCAGCCCCAAAAATTGGTTTTTCACTGGAAAAGACTCCGTAGGAAAGGAGCAGGGGGGTGGTTCTGTTCCTGACACATCATGGGGGGGTCACGGCACAGCAGGTCTCTGACTGTGACTCCAACCATGCCAGGGCTTGGGATGTCACCACTGCTGGGCTGGCTCTGGGCATCCTGCTGGGCTCAGCCTTACCCTGAGGGTGTCCCCTGGGGCATTCAGACCTGCTCATGCCAGGGGAACCTCCCTGCTCTCCCAGAGCTCTGAGCTGAGCCCTCCTTGGCACTTTTGGCTGAGATCCCAGAGAACTGTTGGCACTTGGATGGTTTAGTTGTCGGTTTTGGTGCAAAAACAGTGTGTTCTGCTGTCTTAAATTAAAAATGAACTTTAAATATGGGTGCCCACCCACAGCCTGACCATCACACGCCCCTGGGGCTGTGGCAGGGGTGTTTGGGCAGGTTTAGGGCTAAACCAGGCTCTGGAGGTGTGTGGGGTCCTTGCAGCCCTTCAGGGTTGCCCGGTGCAGGGTCTGTGTGTTGAGCCCTCGCCCACAGAGACCTTGCTTGGTGCCCAGCAGCCTTTTGGGCCGTGTGTGGGTGCCAGCACAGACTGGCAATGTGTTTGCTGTTTCCCCTCCATCCCCAGTGCTGGCACAGGGAGGACTGGCTGCTACATCGTCCTGGATGTGATGCTGGACATGGCCGAGTGCGAGGGCGTCGTGGACATCTACAACTGCGTGAAGACCCTCTGCTCGCGGAGGATCAACATGATCCAGACGGAGGTGAGCGGGTGCCGGGGACACGCGGGGCTGCCGTCACCAGCCGGCTCTGGGGGCTCAGCCCTGTTCCCTCTCCTCCCCACAGGAGCAGTACATCTTCATCCACGATGCCATCCTGGAGGCCTGTCTGTGCGGGGAGACCAGCATCCCTGCCAGCGAGTTCAAGCCCACCTACAAGGAGATGGTGAGGATAGAGCCGCAGAGCAACTCCTCGCAGCTGCGGGAGGAGTTCCAGGTGAGCGCCCCAAAACCTCTGCGGCTCCCCCTTGTCCTCACCCTCCTGGTACTGACCCCGGCTGGGACCAGGCAGGGCTTTGAGGGGGACCCGTGTACCCGCAGACCCTGAACTCGGTGACCCCACACCTGGACGTGGAGGAGTGCAGCATCGCGCTCCTGCCCCGCAACCGGGAGCGCAACCGCAGCATGGATGTCCTGCCGCCCGACCGATGCCTTCCCTTCCTCATCTCCGTGGATGGAGACAGCAACAACTACATCAACGCGGCCTTAACTGATGTGAGTGTTCCCTGCGGAGGGAAGGGGCCGCTTCCCGTGGGCTCAGGCAACTTTTCATGGCAAAACTTTGCTCGGTTTGGATTTATGGCCTCGTTTTGCACAAGGGCAGGAAGGCTCACGGCTGCTGTGTGCAGGGGGAGGAAGGGCTGGGACTGGTGTAACGGGGTCCTGCATCCCTTCTTTTGCGTAGCAGCACCCTGCAAGAGCTTTCCTCCTGCTCTCATGAGTCAGGCACTGAGGGACTTCAGGATTTTGCAGTGAAACTGGGACAGGGGAGGGAGAGGAAGCTCCGGGGGGGGGTTGGCAGCACTGAGCCCTTCCCGTGCTGCCAGTCCCCCGTGATCCTCCTGCTGCAACTGGGGGGGCTCTGAGCTGCTCCCAAAGCCACCGTGCATCCCCCTGGTACAGTCAGAAAGGACCCTGTGGTGACAAAGCTATCTCCTGGTGGCTGATGATCACAAAGCAGAGCAGAGGATGCTGCAGGCTCCGAGCCCACGCTGAACGATGGGGTCATTCATCACCAACCCCTCTTCCCTTCCCTTGAAATGCTTTGCATGGGCAGCACGGAGCCCCCCACACCCCAGGCATCTTCCCCGGACCCTGAGCGCTGGCACCAGGCTGAGCCTTGTGTTTTCCATCCCGTGGGTGATTTATCCCGCTGGATCTCTGTGCGGATCCCATCTCCCTGATTCCTGCTCCCACAGCAAAAGCAGTTTGTAAGGCAGAGTGGGCTGCTGGTGGTGGGGAGTGGCTCTCGTAGTGCTGCAGTGGGATGGGAGTTTTGTTTCCAGCTTGCTTGCTGTTTGCCTATCATTTTATCTTTATGCATCACTGAGCCTCCTTTAATCTCTGCTAAAGGGTCAGTGAATGAAATATTTTTTATAGACAACAAAGCCCTTTGGATGAAATTCTTGCTGAAGGGATAAAACCCATTTCCCTCTTTGGGGAAAAAAAAAAAAAAAAAAAAGTCTCATTTTCTTTAAGTGCCAAAGTGGTTTGCTCAGTCAGTCTGTCCATCTGTCAGATCAGCTTGGCCTGTGCCACCCGTCACCGGTGCTGGTGCCAGTGGAGCCGTGCCCTGCTGCACACCCTGCTGTCACTTACACCTGTGCCAAAGAGGTGGGTGCCAAAGCAAGCCTGGTGAAATCTCTTTCCCCTTGCTGCTCTCATGCCCCTCCTCGAGGGTGGAAAGCTCTCGCCAAGCGCCGAGGTCTTGCTGCTGCCCATGGACAGGGCTGGCGGAAAGGTTCAATAAAGGCATTTCTGTGCGCTCAATCAGGAGGTTCTGCAGCAGGCAGAGGAACCCCCATCAGCAGAGAGATGTGGTGATTCTGTGTCTGAAGATGCTTGAGCCAAACTGTGTTAATTTAAGTGAGCCTGATGCAGTGTCGAGCTCAGCTGGCCCTTGGCAAACCAGCAGCAGGATGACCAAGGGGGATGTGTCTTGTTCAAAGCACAATCCAGAAATGCAGTCATTTCCTTCCCTCCCACTTCCTTCTTACAGTCTCTAGGATCTTTCACTTGGGGTTTTCTTTCTTCCCCACAAAAAAAATTGAGCCCACGTTAGTGGTTGTCTCTGCAGCTCTCGGTGCCTGGTGGTGGGGCGCTCTGGGTGGGGATGATGCAGTGGGTGATGCTTCCAGTCAGGGCCAGGGTGCAGAGCTGGGGTCTGGGGTCTTCTGGGAGCCACGGCTTCTGCTTGCTCTTGGCTCAAAGGGGACATCTTTTCCCTAATTATTTATGCAAAATACCCTTTCCTGTGAGAGCAAAATGTGGGTACTTCCATCCTAACTAAGGGCAGGGATCACTTGGATCTCCCCATCACCAGGGCACTGAGGTACCGAGGCTGTGCCAGGGAGACCAGCTCTGCTGTGGCATGGAGAAGAGGGGATTGGTCCCACTCATCTGGTTGCACTGGTTTTTTGGGGTGTGACAACAGTAGCTCCAGTGTCACCGCTGTGTCCTTACTGGTGCTCATCTTCCCTCTCTGCAGAGCTACACCAAGAGCGCTGCCTTCATCGTCACCCTGCACCCGCTGCAGAACACCACCACCGACTTCTGGCGGCTGGTGTACGACTATGGCTGCACCTCCATCGTCATGCTCAACCAGCTCAACCAGTCCAACTCTGCCTGGGTGAGTGCTGCTGCCCCGGGGACTGCGCCGGCCCCATGGGTGGCTTTTGTCGTGCCCTGTCCCCGTTGGCCTGACAGCGCTGCAGCCCCTGCCTTGCTCACTCAGCAACTTCTCCTCTGCAAGGGGACACGGCACTGTGTGCAGCACTCAGGATTTGTCCCCTGTAAACACAGGGCTGGCCAGTTGGAGCCAAAGAGGTGTTGAGCAGCAGCCCAGCCTGGCTGCATGGAGTTGGTGTTGCACTGACATTGCATTGGCATTGTGCTGGCGTTGGTGTTGTGTTGGCATTGACGTTGCCTTGGTGTTGCGTTGGCGTTGTGCTGGTGTTTGCATTCCATTGGTGCTGACATTGCAGTAGTGTTGCCCTGGCGTTGTGTTGGCATTGAGTTGGCATTGGTGTTCCATTGGCATTGACATTGCAGTAGTGTTGCACTGGTGTTGTGTTGGCGTTGAGTTGGCATTGGTGTTCCATTGGCATTGACATTGCAGTAGTGTTGCACTGGTGTGCTGGCGTTCAGTTGGCATTGACATTGCAGTAGTGTTGCACTGGTGTGTTGGTGTTGAGTTGGCATTGGTGTTCCATTGGCATTGACATTGCAGTAGTGTTGCACTGGCGTTGTGTTGGCATTGAGTTGGCATTGGTGTTCCATTGGCATTGACATTGCAGTAGTGTTGCACTGGCGTTGTGTTGGCATTGAGTTGGCATTGGTGTTCCATTGGCATTGACATTGCAGTAGTGTTGCACTGGCGTTGTATTGGCGTTCCGTTGGCATTCCATTGGTGTTCCATTGGCATTGGCATTCCATTGGCGTTCCGTTGGCGTTCCATTGGCATTGGCATTCCATTGGTGTTCCATTGGCATTGGCGTTCCATTGGTGTTGGTGTTCCATTGGCGTTGGCTTTGAGTTGGCGTTGGCGTTCCGCTGGTGTTCCGTTGGCGTTGTCATTGCTCCAACAGGTCCATGTCCCCCCAGCTGGAGGCAGCTCTGCAGGTGGGGTCTCACCTGAGCAGGGCAGAGGGACAAGATTCTTTCCCCTTCCCCTTCCCTCTGCCATTTTCCTCATTGCTCAGCCCTGCCTCTCTCCTGCTGTCAGCTCTTCAGGGGTGTCTGGTTACAATATTTAGCTGGATCCGAAATGTTTACTGGTGTAAGACCAACAGGTAATAAATAACCTTTCCAGCAGGCAGCTCTGAAAGGTGACTTTGAGGGTACAGCACTCACTTGAACTACGCCTTGCCAAGGGAAGTTTTAATACCCAAATTACAGTTCTGAGTCTGGAAGGCTCAGAGATCTTGGAGATTTATAGCCCCTATTAATAACCAATTATTCCTCAGACACGTTTGCCGTGTGGTTGGGCCCAGGCCGTGGCTGACCTGCGTTGCTAAATGCCCTGTGAAAGTGCGGTGACAAACATCATATATTTTGTGTTGGTGCTGGTTTCCCAGCTGTCACACTGTGAAAACAATCTCACCCATGCTCCAGGGACTGAGCCATCCATCAGTGCTGTGATGGACACGGGGAGGAGGAGTTGCTCCCCAGGGATGCAGGCTGGGATTGCTTTGGCTTGGTGGGATGTCCTGGCCATGGGACAAAGAGCACTGACATCCCACACTGCTGTCACTGCTGGTGGCAGAGTGGCTCCTAAAGCCAACAGGGCTTGAGAGCCAACTGTGAGCAGCCCAGCCCTGCTCTGACATTGTGCAGGATCAGGTCTGTGCTGGAACTGGGGCAGAGCCCATCCTGCCTCCTCCTGGCCAGCAGTGTCCATCCCACATCCTCCTGGACCAGCGGTGTCCATTCCCAGCAGTGTCAGCTGTTGTGTCCGTGCAGTGCCAGGGGGCTGTGTGGGTGCTGGGGGTGGACCTGACCTTTCATCTCTGATCCCTCAGTGAGCTGGGAGATCCTCCATCCATTGATGTGCTGTGTGAGAAACGTGGCCCAGCACCCCACCCTGGGGCCACCCCATGCCAGCGGCTCCCGGGGGTCCAGCACCAGCCACTCCCTTCACAGGCGTTTCCTGTCCTGCCTGCTGCCCTTCCCCATGTCCCAGCCCACATTCCCAGTCACGGTGAGCTGTGCTTCTCTCCACAGCCCTGCCTGCAGTACTGGCCCGAGCCGGGGCTGCAGCAGTACGGCCCCATGGAGGTGGAGTACATCTCCGGAGCGGCAGATGAGGACATCGTGTCCCGGCTCTTCCGAGTCCAGAACGTCACACGGGTGAGCTGCTTTATACGAATAACAGAATCCCAGGATGGTGTGGGCTGGAAGGGAACTTCAAAACCTTGTTGTTCCTGCCATGGGCAGGAACACCTTCCACTATCCCAGGTTGCTCCAAGTCCCATCCAGCCTTCCAGGTGGCCTTCCAGAGATGGGGCAGCCACAGCTTCTCTGGGCAACCTGTGCCAGGGCTTGACAACTCTTTTGGTGGAGAAATTTTCCCCTAATACCCCGTCTAAACTGCCCACAATGCAGCCTGAGGCTGTTTTCTCTTTTTTATCACTTGTTGCCCGGGAGAAGAGACTGACCCCACCTGGCTCCCACCTCCTTTGAGGGAGCTGTGGAGAGCAGTAGGATCCTCCCTGACTGCTGGGGTCTCCAGCCTAACTCAGCTGCTTCAGAGGAGGCAGCCCCAGCTCTCCTCCTGCCAGAGAGGAACCTGTAAAATTGCCATTGCTCCATCCAACCTTTCTGGAGTTCACGGCTCCTTGGAAGGTTTTAGAAAACTGCTGGAAGACCTTTTTCCTCCTGCCTGAAGGTGCATCTCTGCCCAGCCACACACATAGCACGGGATGGACAGTCCCCACATGGGCACAGCAGCTCCTCTGGCACCAGCAGAGCCCTCTCCCTGCAGGATGAGAAGATCCACACGGATTTCTACCCTTTGCCAGTGTTGCATGGCTGGTTCAGCTGGCCTTGAAAGAAGACAAATGCAGGGCAGCAGGGAAGGGATGTGGGCTGTGTGGATGCAGAACTGCACGTGCAAAGAAGAAGCCGATTTACCTACAAATGTCAGCTGGGAGGAGGTGGCATCCCTGAGGTCTTTAAACTCCTGATGGTTGCCAAGAGGCTGAGGCCAGTGCCCCAGTGAAGGTCACTGGGCAGATGGGAATTAGGGAGCTTGGAAGGGAACGTATGGCTTGGCTGACGGCCCGGCTGGGAAGGTGCTTTGGCAGGGTGGCCGGGGCCAGAGGAGATAAATCCTGATTATCTGGACTCTTAACACAAAGAGGGTTTTGGTTCACACTCGCCGAGGGAGCATCTGGCATTTCCTGGGTGTCAGCACAAAACCCTACACCAAATATGCTCAGCTCTCGGGTGGTAGAATATACTCCAGGCTAAATTAAAATGCAGCGTGATGGAAATCTCTGGATCGACGAGGAGATTCCTCCAAGGAGCAGATTGCTGGAGCAGGGATGGTAAATGCATGCAGCCACTTTGTGCCAAGCCTTGCTGCAGTGGAAATGGGTGTTGGGGGTGTCACAAGTGCTCTGGAGCTTTCCCCTCCCTTCAAAACAGATCCCAAAACTTTCCTTCCTGGGCTGTCAAAGGAGTTTTCGTCTGTTCTAACTCCCTTTATTTGTTTCCTCTTCCCGGTCTGCCTTCCTGGCTTCCAGCTGAAAGCAAAACCTGGAGCCCGGTGTGGTCAGCCCATCACAGGCACATCACCAGCTCACAACAAAGCTCCCAAAAAGGTTCAGACATTCCCCTGTTTGGGGTGTGCAGATTGGAGTGGGCACCAAATTCAGGAACACCAATTCCCCCCCAGGAACACCTGGTCCTTCTGGCTGGAGAAGGTCTGGCTCTCATCCCACTGAAATTGGGTGGATGGAGCCCTCCAGAGTGTCCCCCATCGGTGCCTGACCCCCCATCAGTGCTTGACCCCCCTTTCTCCTCCACGTGCTCCCCACACAAGAGCTGTGAGCCCCAGGCTGTGTCTGGAGGGGTGACTGTGGTCTCATCCCATCCCGTGCTCGGGATGCTCCGGGTGCTCCTGAGCAGGAGCCCCACATCTGCCTGGCTCAAGCCTGCTGAGCTCCGTGGCTGTAATCCTGCTCCTGGATCCAGCTAACCAGATTAGGTTTCCAAACTAACCAGATTACCAGGTATTAAGCTCCCGCCTCCGTGGCAGCTTCTCAGCAGCCTCCTGGTTTACAGTGAGCACAACAGAGCCACATCCCGTGGATCTTCAGCATGCAAAGGAAGGGTGTGATGGAGAAGCCCTGGGGAGGCTCAGGGGCCTGGGAGCAGGTTTTGGGGGTACACAGACAAGCCAAGATGCTGTGGGGTCAGATAAACCATGTCAGTGGGGCTTCTCCTGGGCAGGATGGGGTGGTGGAACCAGTGTGAGCTGGAGGAGGAGGCTGAACCATCCGTGTGAAAGCAGCAGGAAAGGGTTTTCCTCTCTGCCTTTTCTGTCTGTGCGTGGCAAACCCCTCCTGCCCTCCATCCAACCTCCAGTGGAGGCAAATGAGGGCAGCCCATGGGTCCCAGCTGATGAGTTTTGCTTTTCTAGTTGCAGGAGGGGCACCTGATGGTCCGGCATTTCCAGTACCTGCGCTGGTCAGCCTATCGAGACACCCCAGACTCCAAGAAGTCCTTCCTGCACCTCCTGGCCCAGGTGGAGAGGTGGCAGAAGGAAAGTGGTGATGGCAGGACTGTGGTGCACTGCTTGTGAGTGTCAGCTAGGGAGGAGCAGGCTCTGCTGGGGGAGAGAGGCCTCCAGGTTCCCTGTCCACAGCTCTGCCTGGAGATCCTCCACAAAGCCCTCAGCGGGGTCCCCACATGGGGCTACCTCTGCCACAACATGAGTTTTGGGTGAGGCACCCTGTGGTCACCTCCTGCGTGAGGTGGATGCTCAGCAGGGGTGACACCAACCTGCGCTTTGTGCTGGTCCCCCACCCTTGGCAGAGGTTCCAGCCCTGTCCCCACGTCCTGTGTGTGTAACAGGCTCCGAAGGGATGTGGATGCCACCCCCACCACTTGCTGCTCATCGGGGGGGGACAGGGAATAATGGAGTGGTTTGGCTGGGAAGGGACCTTAAAGCTCATCTCGTTCCAGTGGGAGGGACACCCTGTACTAGACCAGGTTGCTCCAAGCCCTGTCCAGCCTCGGATGGTCTCCATGCCCCTCCTTCTGGGCGGATTGGCTCACAAGCACTGAGTGTGCTCCCCTCGGATGGGACCCGGCACGTTCACAGATGGGGAGAGACAGCAGGAGAGCCTTTAATCAAAAACTAATTACAGCCTTGTCCATCTTCGTTAGCTGAAGGATAATTTGAGAACACGCTTTATAAAGCTCTGGCATCGTGTTCTCTCTTCCTCTCCCCTGTTCCCGTTGCTGCCAGGGATCAGGTGTGGTGGTGTGGGAACGGGGGTTCAGCCAGGATTTGGGGAGGCTCCCAGAGCTCTGGGTGGAACATGGGACGGTTCTTCCAGGCAGCAGCACCACCCTGTCACCAGGCCTGGGTCACCTCTGGGACATGGCAGCTTCCCCAAGGTCACATGGCAGGGCTGGGAGTTGAGCCCAAATGGCCAAAATCCAGCCCTGGTCCAGAAATGTGTTTCCATGCTCTTGTGAGGGTTGGAGGGCAGGATCATTGTCCTGCTACCCCATGGGGCAGGTTCAGGTCCCCATTTTGGGTACAAGGCCCTGCTCTGGGACATCCCCTGGGATGCAGGGTCAGATAGAGAAAGGGAGACTTGGAGGGAGCAGGAAGGGGCTCTGATGCCACCTCCTCACTCCTGACATGTGTCTTTGTCCCACCAGGAACGGAGGTGGCCGGAGTGGCACCTTCTGCGCCTCCACCATGATCCTGGAGATGATCAAGTGTCACAACATGGCAGATGTCTTCTTCGCTGCCAAGACCCTCCGCAACTACAAACCAAATATGGTGGAGACCTTGGTAAGCACCAGACCCTCCCTGTCCACCCTGGCTGCTGGTCCTGGCATGGAGGAGAGGTGCTGGGGATGCTCACCCCCCACAACACCGCCGTTTCCACCACGATGAGCATCATGGGCCTCCTCACGCCAGCACAGTGCTGGGATGGGCTGGGAAGTGAGGCAGCTCGTCAGAGCAGCCTTGGGCTTGTCTTCATCCTGCTGTGCCAGCTTGGCCTCGAAGTCAGTGCTGGGACTGTTGGAAATCCTCCCCAGGAGTTGTAACACAGAGTCACATTCACCCATGGGATGCAGCTGTGGTTCTTTGGAAGGTTTGTGGTGTTGGGAGCAGCTCTGGTGTGGAGTCAGATAAATTCCTGTCGGACTTACAAAAGGGAATGAGCATTTGGAGTGAAGTGAATGGGTGGACAAGCTGCTGGGAGCAGCAGTGGACTGATATGTCCTGAGGGGGAGGCTGGAGCTGGCAGCAGGTCAGGGCAAACAGCCCCTGCCCTAGTTCAGGGCCTGATGATGGAACAGGGGAGGGAGCAGGCGCGTGTCCATCTCCGTGGTGGAGAGATCCAGGTGCCTCATGATGTTTTAAAAGCAAGTCAGCTGGAAATGTTTACCCTGTTTGGATTATAAAATCCCTAAGTTGCAAAATGAAATGGTTCTGAGGAAGGGATGTGATTTGCATTAGGAATTAAAAGCAGAGGAGAAGGTGAGGGAGGGGAGAGGGGAGCAGGGGGAGGGATGCAGATAATGGAAAGATGATGTGACGAGCATGAAGCCACCAGACCCATTGGGCTAAATTGCAAAGGTATTAAAAAAAGGCAAAATTTCCCATCAAGACACGAGCCTCCTCCCGCCTCAAATGAACCTGAACCGGCTATTCTGGGAATCTCAATCTCCCAGAGTCACCGGGAGGCCGGATCCGTGCCTGGTGTGAGGAGCTCATCCCAGCGGAGAGCACTTCCCGCTGCCTGTGTCTCTTCCCCCTCTTGCCCTGGGGGTTATTTTTATATGATGATAAATGGAAACAATCCCTTTCCTTAATCCAAAAAGCATTATGTGCTTTTAATCTGGACTGCCGCAGCCTCCTTGCTTTGAAGTCCTTCTCCCCCTCTGCCCGCTCCCACCTGGGATTCCGGAGCTGCCCACCCGTGTGGGATAACGGGATTTTCATGCTGGTGCTCAGGCCCAAATCCCTGTCCTGCAGCTGGGATTTGGGGAGATGAGCTCTCCCCCCTCCCTCCCTGCTGTCACACCCAGAGTGCTCCCACTGGATGTCCCAGTGCTTGTAGCAGCACCAAAATCCTGATTTATTTGGAGTTTTTCCCCCCCTCTGGCCGGTTTTGCTCACTGGAGCAGCATCTCCTGGGGATGGGCACTGCCGCGGTCGGAGCTCTCCCGAGGTTTCTGTGCTGTGAGTTGTACGAGGGCGGCAGAGCACGGGAGCAGGGCATGGAGAGGAGGACAGGGGTGGATGAGTCTGCCTTCACAAGCCCCAGTTCAGGGATTTTTGTTACAAAACCACGAGTCAGCCACTCTGGGCTTCCCCTTTACGCAGCTGAGGGGAGTGAAGGGTGGGAGGATGCTGACACCATCCCTGGATGTCTCAGGAAAAGGTGGGAGAGCGAGCCCGGTCCTGCCGGGCAGGAGAATTTGTGATAAAGGAACGTCCTGGCAGCCAGGGCAGGGCATCTCCATCCACTACAGCCAGGGGTATTTGCCTGGGTGCTCTCCCCTTTCCCAGCCTCTGCTGAACTCAGAAACAAGCACTCCTCGATTTCCTGCCTAAGGTTTTATTTTGGACACCTCCTGACCCCAGACTCCATCATTCCCACAGCTCTGCCACCATTTGATTGACAGCTGTCAGTCACTGAGGTGATGAGGTCGCTGAATCCCCAGTGCTGGTTGTACCTGGGGTGGGGAATAAAGGTATTTTCACAGGAAGGGGATGTTGCAGTCCAGGTCCCTCCCTCGGGGCAGGGGGAGGTGCCGTGTGTCCCCAGAGTGCTGGATTTCCGTGCGTGTGGGGCCGTGCGATGTGCCCCAGCAGTGGCTGTCGTTGGCCAAGAGAGGGGTTTTTCCTGGCTGTGGCTTCAGCTGGACTGTCACGGGGCCCGAGAGGCTGACAGGTGTTTCCTTAAGGCTGCTGACATGTGTTTTTCCTCAGACAGGGACACATTTGGGAAATTCCCTTGGGATGGTAACATCCCCTCTTCTCTCCCCGAACAGGAGCAGTACCATTTCTGCTACGACATAGCACTGGAATACCTGGAGTCCCTGGAGACCAGATAGCACCTGGCCACGGAGGGGCACCAAGGGCTGTGCAGGGGCCGTGCCAGCCGCGCTTCCCAGCTGGACGCTGCGGCCCTGCTTGGGGTGGGGAGGGAAACAGCAAAGGACCCACCGGGAAACCCTTCGGATGCAGGAAACGAACGGACGTGGGGATGTGTTGGCTGCTCTCCATCTTCATCCTCTGCTCTCCATCCTTCCTCCCTGCCCCGGGCATGTCTGAGCGGCCACGGGTGGATCCCACAACTCATCCCGTCCCTTGGAGTCACGCCTGGGGTTGGTGTGTGCAGGATGAGGCCCTGCGGTGCTGGTGAGTCGGGAGGGGAGGAAGAGGAACCGGAAGGAGCCGAGGCTGTTCCCCAGCAGGGAAGGATGGATACTGGGAGATGCTGCTCTGTTGTGTGTGGAATTGAAGCTGCTCCTGGAGGAGCCCGGAGGCTGCCAGAGGTTTTCCCTCGGTGGGACTCACTCTGAGCCGGAGCAGAGACACCCCAGGAGCTCTTGAGTTTTTGCCCGTTCGTGCCATGAGTTTGATCCTCGCTTGTTTTAGTTCTGTGAGTTCTGCCCCGTTGTGTATCCAGCCCTGGACAGGCAGGGGTGAGGGGTGAGGGGTGAGGGGTGGGGGGCACTGGCCAGGCAGTGTCCCTCTGCAGGGACCAACCCGGACCCTCCTGGTGCTTCTGCAAAGCTTCTGAGGGGATGGTTCCCCAGCATCTCCACACCTTCCTCTCCACCTGTAGCAGTGAATTCCTCCTGGTGTCCCACAGGCACTGGCCCATGGGGTCTGCTTTTAACCCCTTGTGTGTAGCTGCATTTGAAGCAAAATCCTCAAAATTCGGGTCCATCCCAAATACTTCCTGGATGTCACCCCCGGGCAGTTGCCTGTTGATGCTCTTGGCTTTTGCTGGGGCTGGTGGGGCGGGAGGGCCGGTTTTGGGGTGGCGTTGGCTTGGGCTGAGCTGTGCTGAAGCCGTGGCCGTGTGTCGGGGCTGGACAGGCGGAGGTCCCCACATCCCTGTGCCCCCGGGGCTGGTGGCTGAAGGTACCTGAGGCTTTTTAGCTCCATCCTGCTGCAGGTGGGTGTGCAATGGCACTTTCTCCATCTGCTGTTGTGGAAATTACCGGGATTCTGCTCTCAGCCTGGTTGTAATAAAATAAACGGCCTTGGGAAGGTGCAGCCGGAGGGATCCATGTCTGGGGTCTGCCAGGGGAACTGAGGGGAGGTTGGTTCTGTCCTGAGGACCAGGCAGAACCCTTCTGAGGGGGATGGAGCAGAGCAGATGAGAAACTGTCCTCCACATGCTGGAGGTTTCCTGTGGGCAACCCTGTCCTTCATCCATCTGCCATCCTTCACCCCCATGCTCCAGCCCCACCTCCCCAGGGCAGGGGCAACTTCCCACCCTGCCTGCCTGGAGCTGGTGATCCCTTTACCCAGGGAGCTCTCCCCAGGGAATCACGAAGGCTGCACAGCTGAAATGGCCGTGTCCTGGAGGAGCAAACCCAGGAGCTGTTTCCATCCACCTGCCAAGGGTGAAGGAGAGCAGGAAGAGCTGTCCCTGTCCTCTCTCCCCTTGGACAATGTGCTGCTGCTGTGGTGATGGGGATTCCAGCATCGTCCCAGACCCTTGGCTCTCCCACTGCCTTCCTGAGGAATTCACAGCCTGACAATAACTTATTCCAAGGGCTATTTGACACCATCCCTTCTTTCTCTCCTGCCTCACCTCCCTCACCTGCCGTGAGCCCATTCTGTCTCATCATCAAAAGCTCTTTGTTTACCCCCAAATGGTCTGGTAACACCAGTACCTGGCTACACCAGTGCTCACACTGGGATAAATCAGTGTCCTTTTCCCAGTCCCCATCTCTCCACAGACCTGTCCGTGCTGTCCTAGGGAAGGTGCTGCACAGTGGCTGCAGAAAGGAGCAGAAATTGTTTGGTTTTGTGTGAAAATAGCTGAGCTGAGCCTCCGAAATCCCTGGGAATGGGATG
Organism: Corvus kubaryi; assembly: GCF_017639235.1. NCBI lineage: Eukaryota > Metazoa > Chordata > Aves > Passeriformes > Corvidae > Corvus > Corvus kubaryi. The sequence goes on from NW_024581049.1 coordinate 401,593, forward strand.
GTTTGGGGGCTGTTCAGCCCTAGGAACTGGAGGGGTCCAGTTCCTGCTGGACCACCCACATCCTCCTGGGGTCCAGAGGGCAGGAGCATCCCATAGGGCTCCGCAGGTGAAGTATTGCCAGGAGGAGGAAAAGGAGGAAAACTGAAACCCCAGGTAGTCCTACAGAGACAACAGAGACTGGAGGAGCTGTATATATGTTTTAAAATCAAGATTCTTTCCTTTTTATTTTATTTTGATGCCTCCTTGCTGGGTGTCTCTGGGTTTTTAGGGCATCTCTGGTGAAGGGCAGACTTTGAAATCCAAGTGCTATGAAACCCAACCCATCTCCAGCTCCTACTGAGATGCTCCTCGGACACGAGGCAAGGCCATCCTGTACATAGAAATATATATATAGAAATCTATATATAAAAATATAAATACTGTTCTTAAGATGGATAATGTTTATTGGTATTACAGATTGGAGTGGTGCTTTTTTTTTTTTTAAATAAAAACAAAACAAAAAAAAGGAAAAAAATTAAAACCCAAGAAAAACACCAAATTGGAACAATTTTGTCTATATGCAGAAAAAGTGAACCTAAAATCTGGCAGCACCCCAGAGCTGCTGCCAAAGGGACTTGGGACCATGAGGCAGCTCCACCATGGAGGGGACAGGGCAGTGGGACTGAGGGAGGGACACGTCTGATGTGGATTGTACCACGCACATCCAGCTGTTGTTAACTGTTTTTTTATTATTTTGTTATATTATTATTATTTTTGGCTTTCTTTCCTTTGAAGAAAATCAGTTGCATAAATAAATGTTCCAAATTTGTGATGGCCTCTGGAGTTCTTTCCTGGCTCTGGGCTGGGAGCTGTGCTGTGGGGAGCCCTGAGCTGCAGAACAAGCCTCTCCCTCAGCCCTGTCTTTTAAAGGGTATTTTTGGGAGTGGCTTTGCAGGGCCAGGTTCCTGCAAAGCCCTCATGGCACAGATGGGGTTGCCCTGTGCTTCCAGAGCTTTGCTGTTGGTGTCCCCCTGGAGATCTCGGACAGGTCGGGGTTTCCCAGGCACCCTGGCTGCCCACAGCTTCTGATGGACCTTCCCCATTGCTGGAGAAGGTGGTGTGGAGGAAAAAGTATCCCAAGGCCTTTCTCAGCTGGAAAATGAAATCCTGTTGTAAGAAGAGCCTTCAGGAAAAGTTCCTGCATTGTCCTCAGTGATTTATTTATTACGAAGCAGCCTTCGGTTAAATGTGTTGTGATATGAAACACTTCCAGTAACACTTGAGTCTTAATTTAATGGAGACCAAGGAAAAAAAATCTAATTGACTTGTCAGGATTGTTTTTCATCTTTAATTAAGGCTCGTGAAGGAAGCAGTAATTACACTTTACTGATAAATAATAAAAAGGGGGATCATGCAAATTAAAGCCAAGTCCTGCCCTCGGGAAGGGCTTGGGGTGCGTGGGGTCAGCCCTGGCAGGGGTGTCCCTGGGGATGAGCTCTGTGTCCCCAGGGCTGTCCTGGAGGGCAGGGTGGGCTCGGGCTGGTCTGGAGTGAACAGAGAGACAGCAGCTGCTCCCACCAGGGGCCGTGAGCTGTGGCTCATTAAGGTAAAACAGGGAGCAGTTCTGTGGGGACACCGGTGGTGGCCACTGGGTCTGGTGGCTCTCGGAGGCCCTGGGAGCTCGGAGGTGTGGGTGGCATCAGTGTCCTTCCTCCCCTTCTCCCTGCAACTTCTGGAAGAGGCATGGACAGCCCGGAGAGCCAACAGGGCCTCAGAGCCAGGACAGGAGCAGAAGTCCAGGTGCTCATCCTGTGGAGATGTCCTGTGGAGATGTCCCTCTGTGCCACCCTGGATTCATCGGTGTGGCCTGGTGAGTGACCTGTGGGGGGTGGAATGGGATGGGGTGGGATGGGACGGGATGGGATGGGATGGGACGGGATGGGACGGGATGGGGTGGGATAGGATGGGACGGGATGGGACGGGATGGGGTGGGATAGGATGGGATGGGATGGGATGGGATGGGATGGGGTGGGATGGGACGGGATGGGGTGGGATAGGATGGGATGGGATGGGATGAGACCACTCTTTCCCTGCTGTGCAGAGCCAGGAGAGCTTGGCGTGGGCATGGCTTGAGGCACTTGGGTGCCCATGCTGCTCTGCCAGGCCTGGATGGATCAGAGCTGCTTAAAGGGAGCATTTGCATGTCAATAACCAATGCAAATATGTGTCCAATGCCCGGCTCCTGGCTCCTGGGAATCGCTTGTCAACTCCATGCCTCCTTTGTGCTGTTATCTGCAGCACACATGCCCGGTAGGGCTGGTAATAATTTCCCTAAGCCAATGTCATGGTATTGTTGGAGGTGACCTGGATATTCTCATTCCATCCACAGGCTCGTTCCCTAATCCTGGCTGACAGACAGTGCTGGAAATGTTGGGGAGCCCAGCTCCAGCCCAGGGGATGTCCAGCAGCAGCCACAGAGGTGGCATGGGGGGACCCCTGTCCCACCCCTCTCCACCTGCCCAGAGGGGTCAGTGTTCCCAGTGGGTGCTTAGCTTTGTCCTCACCAAGCCCACCGTGGCCATCCTGCCCCTGGAGAGCCCCAGAGCACCCTCAGGATGTGGGGAGTGTTGTCAGGAGGTGCCCAGATCTCACCCACCCAGGTATCGAGGGCTGTGACCGAGGCAGTCACAGGAATTGTGGGCAGGGATTCCTCCTCCTCCTCTCCTCCCTCAGTGCTCCAGGGGAAGCTGATCCCTTCCTGGCGTGGGGGTCCCACCTGGAACCCCCACCCCATCCCCCCCAGCAGCTCATGGCCCTTCAGCCCTCTAAGGTTTGGGCTTTTCCTTTTGATGTGGCATTTTGGCAGCTGCCTTGAGCCAAGGGGCAGAGCAGAGGCAGGGCTGGGGGAGGCTGTGTTAAACCCTCCTGATTAACCTTGGCAGGTTAATTCATCAAAATGAAACCCAAATTCAATTAATTGCAGTGGCCTGTTTATCACCTGGGATGTCCCTCCGAGGCCGAGAGCTGCCGTGGCTCAGGCTGGGCCCATCCCCTCCATCCCCTCTCTGCTCCCTGTCCTGCAGAGACCTGCCGAGCATCCGCGCTGCCCGAGGAGGCTGGGATGGGACACACCCGTCCCACTCCTGTCCCTGGGGCAGGGCCACGTGCCCGGACCACCCGTCCATCCTTGCTGGGTTTGTTTTTGGGCACAGGTGAGGGGAGGGCTGGCTGGGTGGGGTGACCTTGTGAGGTGACCTTGTTCCCATGGACAGCTGGGCCCTGCAGGGATGCCCGGGGCTCTGATTCCACGGTGGGCACAGGGAGCAGAGGCTGAAGAGTCCAGGGATGTGCCCATCTCCCCAAGCCATGATCCAGCGGCACAGACACTGCGCTTTTCCAGAGACTTCCCACCTCTCCAGTGCCCCAAGTGCTGTGGGATGATTTATTTAAGTAGCCTTAACTGGGCTGTAATCTCTATGCTGCTCATGTCACCTCTGAATGCTCCATCCCAAGGCTCAATGGGAAGAATTTGTATTTTGAAATAAATATTTCCTCACGGTGTGCAAAATATCTAATCATGTATTTATCCTTAAGTACTTCCAAAAGTCAACATAATTATTCCAGTCCCATTAAGTTTAATTTGCAGTAAATTATGCATTTAGCTTTAAGTTGAGGTTGTTGGTTAGAGCCAAGATAAAGCTCTTGCTATTTATAAAGCAGCGTTTCAGCACAGATACAAAACACAAATGCTTGGACAAGAAAATCCTGCTCGGGAAGTTTGGGGAGAATTTCAAATAGGGAGGTTAACAAAAATATCTGTGGAGTGAGTGTCTAATCACAGATGTGTGAACACACTCAGTCAACTAAAATGAACTCCCAAACAGCTTCTGGAGGCCTGGGCTGCCAAAAGAATTTTCCTCTGGCTAAAAAATGTGATATTTTTTTCAGGACATGGTTTTGAAAAACAAATTAATCATTTAACTTTTCTCTTAGTGTCATATCTTTCAGGTTCACAGGACAGGGAAGGTGTTCCTGCTGGAAGAGGTGGAAGAGCTTTTACCTGTGATTTATCTGTGGTCTCAGGTGTCCCTGCAGATGAACGGCAGCGGGGAATTGATCTCCCCCTTCCCGAGGAGCCCGGAGCCCTTGGGGCCCACAGGGGATCTGTGACGGCAGATGGGGCTCAGTCGGCCCTTCCACGTTAATGGCTCTGCATCCAGGTCTCCATGGATGGGTCCACGTCTCCAGGTGCCAGACCTCTGCCTTTCAGGGTCAATGGCCAAGTGACAATTTCTTCCCAGTCCCAGGAGGTGAAAAAAGTGATGGGAGGACTTTCAATCCCAAAGAAACCGCGTTGGTGGAGCCAGTGGATTGAGAACTGCCCGTTTGCTGGTGGGCTGGAGGATGGTTCCTCAGGTAGGGCAGGAGTGGAGTCTGGCAGTGGCTCTTTGTGCACGTTCAGGAGAAGATCTCTCAGGGCTTCACCTCTCCCTTCCTGAACCCAGCACAGCTTTATCTGAGCCGGAGTCCTTGGGCTGCTCCCCTGCGTGCGGCGTCCTGGGGAGGGGCTGGGGACTGCCCCTGAGCCGGGCAGAGCATCTCCCGTCACTCACTGTCACCCTGGGGACAACGATGCTGCATCCCCCTGCCCTGCCCTGCCCGAGCTCCTGGGCACGGACAGTGCAGTGCCAGCGAGGCAGGACTCACCCAGGGTGCCTGGGCTGCTGCTGCTGCTGCTGATCCAGAGGGCTCAGCTGGGTGCTGGAGATGCCAGAATTCTGAAGAGAAGGCACCGAGCCGTGTCTGAGCTCCTGGGGCCCCTCCTGGGGCCACTCAGAGCTGAATGTGCCCAAAATTACTGAGGACTTGGGAACACGAGGGCCTGGAGCTGCCCCTCGGAGCTGCACTGGGGCCACAGCCAGGGCAGCAGCAGGGAAGGGTCTGTGGGGAGCCTGGGGCTGTTCCTGGCAGAGCAGTGCTCCCCAAAGGAGCTGTCCCCATGGGGATGGCGAATTTGGGTGACTTCCAGGAGGTTTTGCCTGCAGGGTGGGATTCTGGCTGAGTGCTGGGGGGCTTGGGCACATTTCTCCCCCCTTGCAGGGTGGGAGAACAGCCCATCCATCCATCCATCCATCCATCCATCCATCCATCCCCCTGCCAACATTCCCCGGCTGACATCCTCCCCCCGATGTCCCCCCCATGTGCTGCCATTCACAAGGACTCTTCTCTCCTTCCCGCCTCTCCCGAAGCCTTTTCGCTGCGTGTGAGAGGATCCCCGCAGCTGCCCCAGGGTGCGGCCGCTGTTCTGTTCTCGTTCCGCAGCGCTCCGAGCTGCCCCGGCTGGGGCCCGGCGCCGGGGGTGGCTCTGGCCGTGTCCCTGCCGGTCACAGCGGCCTCGGGGGGGGCAGATGTTGGCAGAACCCCCGTCCTCTGGTGACCCAGCGCACGAACACCTCAGGTGCTGCCTGTTGATCCAGCTCTCGCCGCTCCGACACGGATGGTGTTTAAAACAGCAACAAAAAAGGGAATGTGGAGCAGCTCGTCTGTCCCTGCTCCGCAGGACACTTAATGAGGTTGGAAGAGCGATTGGCTGACTCGGCGTCTCCAGGATTTTTGTTTTTACAAAATTAGAATTCATTCGAAATGTCTGGCTGGGAACTAGGTCTCATTGCCTGATTCTTTCCTCGGGATTTACGGCAAGAAGCGTCTAGATCACGGCAGGGAGGCTGGAGGGGCTGTGGGAAGGGCTGGGAAGGGGAAGGCTGTCCCTGAGGATGCGCTGCTGGCTCTGCAGACCCCCGGGAACTCGCTGGGGTTCTGGCAATGGGGGCTGTTGGGGTGGGATTCAGGGAGCTGCTGCTCCAAGGAAGGATTAGAAAGTGCAAGAGCAGTTTCTGTGTAAGCCTGCACTGATCCTGCCGTGCATCCACCCCGGCTTCCCTGGATTTCCTCCTGCCGCCCCTGCAGCTCACCCCGGGGACCTGGAGGAGCACCAGGGGTCAGGCAGGAGCCTCCTCTGAAACCGGGACTTAAGCACTGAAATGTCGAAACTTTTCCAGAATCATTTCACAGCAAATTTCACACCTTGGTTTGGTTTGGGTTTGGTTTGTATTTTTTTTTTTCTTTTTTTTAATTTTTTTTAAAGGAGGACATACTCTACCCTGTCAAAAATGTCTCCTGACTTGTCACTAGAGACCAAACCCTTCTGGGCATCTCTCCAAGCACCTCTCCTGAGCCAGCCCTGGGTCCTGTCTCTGCAGCTGCCATGGGGACCTCCCACCCAAGCCCCAGAGATGCTCCTGAGCCCAGTTATCCCCGTGCTGCCCCTGCCAGAGCAATGGGGACTCTGGGAATGGGCTCGTGCAGGAGAGCAGGGCCATGTCCCCTTCCAGGGATGTGGTTTAGTGGTGGGTTTGGCAGTGCCAGGTTCATGGTTGGACTCGATGATCTCAGAATCCTAAATCATGGAATGCTTTGGGTGGGAAGGACCTTAAACCCCATCCAGTGCCACCCCTGCCATGGGCAGGGGCTCCAAGCCCTGTCCAGCCTGGCCTGGGACACTTCCAGGGATCCACGGGCAGCCACAGCTGCTCTGGGTCACCTGTTCCACCTTTTCTTACAGGTCTTTTCCAGCCTGAGGGACTCTGTGGTTCCATGGCTGTGATTCCCAGCTCCCTGGGGCCCTGTTTGCAGGCACAGCCCATCCCCACCCCCAAGGTGCTGCGGAGGACCAGGGCCAGGAAGAGGCTGGGGGAAGCAGGGAGTAACTGCTGCATCCACGGCCAGGAAACATCCAGCAGCTCCACCCCGAGGGGTTGCAGGTGATCTCCAGACTGGGTCAAGCCGCTGGGCCATGCCAAGGTATGAACTTCCCATCAAATCATGTTCCCCGTCTTGCTTTCTCCTTCCTGAGAGCTCTCAGAGACCATTAAGGGAAGCAGGAGATGTTTGCAAGGTTAAGAGACTCCGTGTTTCAACTCACCAGAAGGTTTGCAGTAATTTACAGCTGCAGGCAGCCAGAGCTCTTCATGGGGGGAAGGGAAATGCAATTTAAGAGAACACAAATAAATAAGAAGCCGCAGCAGCCAACACTCTCCGATTTAATCCCAGCCCATGAGAAAGATTTATTCAGTTATCTGACAGTTTGATCACTCCAGGAATCCCATAGGTCAACCCATATCTACTGTTATTATCTCTGGGCTGTTTCCACCCAGATGCACAGGGAAGATTTGTTAAAGAAATGAACCAAGGAGGGCGTTGATGGGAGCGAAATGGATGGGACCCCCAGGGACCCTCGTCTTGGAGGCAACTCCAGCGATGCTGCTCCACAGCCTGGGCGGGCTCTGGATGGACAGGACCCACCTGGGTTCCCTCAGAACTGCAGAACTGGCCATCCCAGTTGGTCATCCTGGAGTCAGGACTCAGAGCTGGCCATCCCAGTTGCTCATCCTGGAGGCTGCTGTGTGTGGAGTCGCTGGGGGAGGAACTGGAGGACTTTTCCATTGGGAAAGCCTTGTGGGACACCGGAGTCCCAGGGCTGGAATTCTGGGGAGCCATGCAGGGTTTGCTGCTCCCAATGCCCCTTGGTTCAGATTCCAGAAAAGGGTGAGTGGGAAGCATCCCTTTAGAACCCTGGGGAATAAAATGCAGGCTGGAAGCTTGTGGGGCACCTGCACCATGATCTCCACCCTGTGGCTCCCCCTTCCACCTTCCCCAAGCCCCTTGTCCCCTCTCTCCCACGTGTCTTTGGGGAGCCACCAAAAACACCCTCTGTGGCACTTCTTTGCCCATTTGGATTATTTTCTGCAAATTAACCCTTTCTCAGCCCTTCCCCACTCCTTCCCTCGCTGTCTAATGATTTCCTGCTGCAGAGTGCCTTTTGCTGTCGGAGCTGCCTGGGAATGGCACCAGAAAGCCACGGGAAGCTCTCCCACGCAGTCGGGCACGTAGCCACAGAGACATATGCAGAGGGAAGGGCAGCCTGTTCCAACAAACAGCCGGAGTGCAGAGACACAAACACACACAAACAAACAGGCCCACCCGCCCAGAGCACCTGAAACACGCCCACATGGGCAGGTGCTTCAGTGGGCCTGGCTGGAGCCACTCAGAGTCACCAAAGTGCAGGGGGATGCACAGATTTCCCCTTCCCTGCTCCCACAGCAAGAGAAAATGCGAGGCTGGGGCACAAATACCTTGAATTGCCTGCATTGGCTGCCCTGGAGCCAGACCATTTGGCAAAGGCCCCTCTTGGTTTGAGTTTCCCTGGCTGAAATTAAATATTGCCAAGCTCCAGAAGCTGAGGTTGTTTGCAAACCTGTCCTTGCCCAATTTCATGCCTTTTACAGGCTTTTTCATTTGGAGAAAGGCTGGCTAAAGGCTGCACAAGGGTGGGCAGGAAACTGCAGGCCCAGGAGAGCGTGTGGGATGGGTAGATGGAAGCCTAATTAGTGGCGTTGCTTTAATTGAGCACAGGAAGGGGTTGGAGATTTTGTTGAAAATGTTGTTTTTCTTTTGATCCAGGGTTTTTCCAGCATTAACTAAATAACTGCTGATAGCCTGGCTGGGCTCTAAACACCATGCCAGCAGGGGAAGGTGTTTGACTTGGCTCCAGGAGGAGAGATTTTGCATGGAAAAACCAGCCAGGGTCTTTTCCCTGGCATGACATCCAGGGGTGGGAGCAGAGGGGGTTTGGGCACTGCCCACCTGGGAGCTGGGTTTCGCTTCAGCTGTGAGGGGTGGGGGACCCCAAAATGTGAGGGTTCCATGGGGAAAAGAGAAAAAATGCTGGATGTTCCTGGGAAGGAAGGAAGGAAGGAGCAAAGCTCGGAAAAGATCAGGCTGCTGCTTTTAATTTTTATTTTTTCATTCTGTAATTGTAAACATTTCCCTCTGAGGAGCTCACAGAGCTCTGTGTTGACATTGGCTCTTCGGGCCAGAGGGAGGTTTGTGTCAGACCGCAAAGTATTTTTCAATCAAAATAAAAAGCAGCATCAAAAGGGGAATAACGCAACCCCGTGAGTGTTGAAACCTGATGTTTCCTGGTGCTTCTCCCCGGCCTTCCCCGCCTCACAAACCCAAACAGGTTTTGCAGAGCTTGGTGTTTCCAGGGGAGCTCTGCGGGTGGATTTCTGTGCTCCCCCGACCCCAGCCCCGGGCACGGGTCCCTCCTGAGCCCAGCATTCCCCGGCGGTGCCAGGGCAGCGCTGCTCATCCCGCAGCTCAGGGCAGCCTGGAGCTACCGTCCCCGGGGCGAGCTGAGAGCTGCGGACACTGGGGATAAGGTGAGGGGTGGGGTTGGCAGTGCTGGGTTCACGGGTGGACTTAGTGACATTAAAGATCTTTTCCAGCCCAAATCCTTCTGTGCTCCTCCCCGTGGGCTGGACCAGCCGCGCCGGCTCTGCCTCAGTTCCTGTCTGTTCTCCCGCAGCCCCGATGCCCGTGCCAGGCTCTCTGCAGCTGCTCTGGCTCTTGCTGAGGCTGTGGGAGAGCTCACGGGCCCTGGCCAGGAGCTGGGAGCGGTGGAGGCGCTGAACCGCGGCTCTTTCTCCTCTCCTTTCATCCTCTGCTCGTTGCAGGTGATGGAGGCAGAGCCCTGGCACGGGTGGTGCTCGCAGGGACACCCCAGGGCAGGGCAGGGCTCGCGTGGTCCAGCCAAAGCCAGGCAGAGCTCGGAGAGGAGGAGGAGGGTCCGAGTGCTTTGCTCAGGGCAGCGGGAGGGACGCTTTGCTTGGGGCTGAGCTGTTTCTCCATCTCATTTCCCCTCTTGATGTTTCCCTCCTCGCCTCTCAGGCTCTCTGTGGGGCACCTCGCTGCCTCTAAACTGCACTTAACGCAGCCCTGAGCGCAGCAAAAGGAAAGGACTGACTGCCCAAAGTGCTGAGTAAATACTGGCAGTGTTCCCTTTTCCAGTGCCTGCAGCTGGCCGGGCTCCCCTGTGCCATGGCCCTGCTCGCTGCCCCCAGGCTGGACGTGCCAAGGGATGCAACCCCCTGGCACGAAGTTTGGGGGCCCCAAACCCTGGGCAGGTGTTCCCAGGCCCTCGGGATGAAGAGCAGGTGTCAGCTCGGGAGAAAACTCTGTCTGGAGCGTGGGGCTTTGGTTTGGCTCCTTCCTCGGGTCTGTCCCAGCTCCTGAGGCAGCACCTGCTGAAGGGACAGCTTTGGGCTGTGCGAGCAGCAGGGAAGCCGCCCAGGCACTCACCCAGAGCCAGGACTTGGTGCCCAGCACTTTAATTAGAGTCCAAGGAATTCACTTCTTTCCAAAACTCGTGCTCAAGGCTTGGGCTGTTCCCATCTGAGAGTGCGCTGCGGATGCCAAGGACCAGCTTGGCAGGGGTGTGCGTGTACCCTGCCCGCTCCCTGCCCGCTCCCAGCCCGCTCCCTGCCCGCTCCCTGCCCGGGGCTGCGTGCAGGACCAGCTCACTCCAGCTCAGGGTCTGGCCGCTGCACTCGGTGCTGCTCTGGCCAGGAAATGTCTCCGGTTCCACTTCCAAACGCTGTCCTGTGGCTTTTACAGAGGCGGCCGTGTCTAGAGCATGACCTGGAAAGTGGCAAATCCAATCGCTCAGGTTTCCTTGACCCTTCCATGCCACTTGTGCCAGCAATGACCACATCCACATTCCCTGCAGCAGCAGGAGCAGGGCTGAGCAGGGCTGGGGCAGGGCTGGGGCCGGGCTGAGCAGGGCTGGGGCAGGTCTGGGGCAGGGCTGGGGCAAGGCTGGGGCAAGGCTGAGCAGGGCTGGGGCAAGGCTGGGGCAAGGCTGGGGCAGGGCTGAGCAGGGCTGGGGCAGGGCTGAGCAGGGCTGGGGCCGGGCTGAGAAGGGCTGGGGCAAGGCTGGGGCAGGGC